>NW_025317621.1:30000-47211 GCF_018873765.1 Telopea speciosissima
TGTTAAGCATCGTTGTGCGTTGTGGTGCAGCCATGCTAGGTAAACTTGTGTGCTGTGGTGCAGCCATGGTGTGCAGCCCTATGCGTTGTGGTGCAGCCATGTTATGCAGCCCTATGCATTGTGGTGCAGCTATGTTGGGCATCATAGTGTACTGTGGTGTAGCCACGCTTGGCGGACTTGTGAGCTGTGGTGCAGCCACGTTGTGCAGCCCTATGCGCTGTGGTGCAGCTATATTGGGCAGTGTTGTGCGTTGTGGTGTAGCCACACTAGGCAGACTTGTGCGCTGTGGTGCAACCATGTGGTGTAGCCCTATGTGTTGTTGTGCAGCTATGTTGGGCATCGTTGTGCGCTGTGGTGCAGCCATGCTAGGCAGACTTGTGCGCAGTGGTCCAACCACGTTGTGTAGCCCTATGCGCTATGGTGTAGCTATGTTGGGCATTGTTGTGCGCTATGGTGCAGCCACGCTAGGCAGACTTGTGCACTATGGTGCAGCCACGCTACGCAGACTTGTGCACTATGGTGCAGCCAAGCTGGGCAACCTTGTGCGTTGTGGTGCAGACAAGTGGGGCAGCCCTATGCACATGCATATGGTGGTCCCTTCCCCCCCCCTCTCCCAATCTTGGTCTCCCAAATGATTTGTCGTTGCCTTGGTTGATTGTCGGCCCAGGGTGAGGTAATGGCCTAGGTGGGGGCTTGGACCTATTTGTGTCCCTGGCTCGTGCCGCAAGCAGTGCCTCACGTGGGCTGACTTTTGACGAGGCTTTGTCAAATTGCACCACAGACGTTGTTGCATGTTTTTCGAAACACCATTCATAACGATGCGTTGCTATCCAGTGGGGTTTTACTGTACCTTGGTTGATTGTCGGCCCAGGGTGAGGTAATGGCCTAGGTGGGGGCATCGGTGGACCTATTTGTGTCTCTGGCTCGTGCCGCAAGTGGTGCCTCATGTGGGCCAACTTTTGACGGGGTTTCGTCAAATTGCACCACGGACGATGTTGCATGTTTTTCAAAACACCATGCATAACGATGTGTTGCTATCTAGTGGGGTTTTACAGTGCCTTGGTAGATTGTCGGCCCAGGGTGAGGTAATGGCCTAGGTGGGGGCATCAATGGAGCTATTTGTATCCCTGGCTCATGCTGCAAGCAGTGCCTCACGTGGGCCGACTTTTGATGGGGCTTTGTCAAATCGCACCACATACGATGTTGCATGTTTTTCAAAACACCAGTCATAACGATGCATTGCTATCCAGTGGGGTTTTGCGGTGCCTTGGTTGATTGTCAACCCAGGGTGAGGTAATGGCCTAGGTGGGGGCATCGGTGGACCAATTTGTGTCCCTGGCTCATGCCGCAAGCGGTGCCTCACGTGGGCCGACTTTATACGGGGCTTTGTCAAATCGCACCACATATGATGTAGCATGTTTTTTGAAACACCATGCATAACGATGCGATGCTATCCAGTGGGGTTTTACGGTACCTTGGTTGATTGTCGGACCAAGGTGAGGTAATGGCCTAGGTGGGGGCATCGGTGGACCTACTTGTGTCCCTGGCTCATGCCTCAAGCGGTGCCTCATGAGGGCCAACTTTTGACGGGGTTTTGTCAAATCGTACCACGGACGATGTTGCATGTTTTTCAAAATACCATGCATAAAGATGTGTTGCTATCTAGTGGGGTTTTGCGGTGCCTTGGTCGATTGTTGGCCCAAGGTGAGGTAATGGCCTAGGTGGGGCATTGGTGGACCTATTTGTGTCCCTTGCTCGTGCTGCAAGCGGTGCCTCACATGGGCCGACTTTTGATGGGTTTTTGTCAAATCACACCACAGATGATGTTGCATGTTTTTCAAAACACCATGCATATGATGTGTTACCTCTTATTAGACTGTTGCTCCTAGTGGGAAATCGAATTCAATCTTTCATGCTAAGCGGGGCCTTCAAGCATTGGTCTTACTCATTCCTTCTAAAAGTTGGTTGTGTAGTGCCATTTCTTGTTTGTGGACGTGATGCATGTGAGTGGCTTTCAGTTTTCTTGTGATAGTGGGCTCTTTACTTGTCTATTGAACCACCAGGTATAGATACCTTTGTGGGTTGTGATTTGGGCTATTAGTGCCTTTGGTCAGCATGACAAGGTTCCTGTGTTGCTTACCTAGTCGGGTGGAAAGAAATCGGCCTCTTGATTCTCATTCTATCTCTTGCCTGCCCTTGTTGTGGTGTGGGGTGGCTTTGAATGTGATGCATATGCTACCATGCCTTTTGACATTGTGGTAAATGTGCATTGTGTTCTCAAGGATGTGGGACATTTCATGGCCAAGTGGACATGAGTTCTCTTGTATCATTTGGTTGTGATTCGTTTCACAAGAAAAGATAGACTATTATGTCCATCTTGATTGACATCATCCAATGCAATTGGGGGATGTTCTTCATGCAAAACTGGCATCAAGAAGGAAGCTACCTGGTTGATCCTACCAGTAGTCATATGGTTGTCTCAAAGATTAAGCCATGCATGTGTAAGCATGAACTAATTCAAACTGTGAAACTGCTAATGGCTCATTAAATCAGTTATAGTTTGTTTGATGGTATTTGCTACTCGGATAACCGTAGTAATTCTAGAGCTAATACATGCACCAAACCCTGACTTTTGGAAGGGATGCATTTATTAGATAAAAGGTCGACGCGGGCTTGGCCCATTGCTCTGATGATTCATGATAACTCGACAGATCGCATAGCCTTTGTGCCGGCGACGCATCTTTCAAATTTCTACCCTATCAACTTTCGATGGTAGGATAGTGGCCTACTATGGTGGTGACGGGTGACGGAGAATTAGGGTTCGATTCCAGAGAGGGAGCCCGAGAAACGGCTACCACATCCAAGGAAGGCAGTAGGTGCGTAAATTACCCAATCCTGACACGGGGAGGTAGTGACAATAAATAACAATATCGGGCTCTTTGAGTCTGGTAATTGGAATGAGTACAATCTAAACCCTTAACGAGGATCCATTGGAGGGCAATTCTGGTGCCAGCAACCGCGGTAATTCCAGCTCCAATAGCGTATATTTAAGTTGTTGCAGTTAAAAATCTCGTAGTTGGACTTTGGGATGGGCCGATCGGTTCGCTTCATGGTGTGTATCGGTCGTCTTGTCCCTTCTGTCGGTGATGCACTCCTAGCCTTAATTGGCGGGGTCGTGCCTCCGGCACTGTTACTTTGAAGAAATTAGAGTGCACAAAGCAAGCCTACGCTCTATATACATTAGCATGGGATAACATCATAGGATTTTGGTCCTATTGTGTTGGCCTTTGGGATCGGAGTAATGATTAACAAGGACAGTCGAGGGCATTCGTATTTCATACTAAGAGGTGAAATTCTTGGATTTATGAAAGACGAACCACTGCGAAAGCATTTGCAAAGGATGTTTTCATTAATCAAGAACGAAAGTTGGGGGCTCGAAGACGATCAGATATCGTCTTAGTCTCAACCATAAACGATGCCAACCAGGGATCGACGGATGTTGCTTTTAGGACTCCGCCGGCACCTTATGAGAAATCAAAGTTTTTGGGTTCCGGGGGGAGTATGGTCGCAAGGCTGAAACTTAAAGGAATTGACGCAAGGGCACCACCAAGAGTGGAGTTTGCGGCTTAATTTGACTCAACACGGGGAAACTTACCAGGTTCAGACATAGTAAGGATTGACAGACTGAGAGCTCTTTCTTGATTCTATGGGTGGTGGTGCATGGCCGTTCTTAGTTGGTGGAGCAATTTATCTGGTTAATTTTGTTAACGAATGAGACCTCAGCCTGCTAACTAACTATGTGGAGGTACCCTCCACGACCAGCTTCTTAGAGGGACTATGGTCGTTTAGGCCACAAAAGTTTGAGGCAATAACAGGTTTGTGATGCCCTTAGATGTTCTGGGCTGCACGCGTGCTACACAGATGTATTCAACGAGTCTATAGCCTTGGCTGACAGGCCCTAGTAATCTTTGAAAATTTCATAATGATGGGGATAGATCATTGCAATTGTTGGTCTTCAATGAGAAACTCCTAGTAAGCGCGAGTCATCAGCTCGCGTTGACTACATCCCTGCCCTTTGTACACAACTCCCGTCGCTCCTACAGATTGAATGGTCCGGTGAAGTGTTCGAATCGTGGCGACGTGGGCGGTTCACCGTCGATGACATCGCGAGAAGTCCACTGAACCTTATCATTTAGAGGAAGGAGAAGTCGTAACAAGGTTTCTGTAGGTGAACCTGCGGAAGGATCATTGTCGATACCTGCTCAGCAGATAGACCCGTGAACATGTTGCATCACATGATCAAGGGGGAAGGGTGTGGGGGGGTGTAAGCCCCTTCCTCCCTGACCCTTGTAAGGTCGGTCCGTGGGTATTTGTGGCATTGACCCAAACACAACAATCGGCGCGGTTGGCACCAAGGAATTCACAACAAAATGGGCGTGCCATCGTAACTTTGGTGTGATGTATGTCGTCTAGAATCCGAATCTCACGAACGACTCTTTGCAATGGATATCTCGGCTCTTGCATCGATGAAGTACGTAGCGAAATGCGATACTTGGTGTGAATTACAGAATCCCATGAACCATCGAGTCTTTGAACGCAAGTTATGCCCTAGGCCATTAGGCTGAGGGCATGCTTGCTTGGGCGTCACGCATCACGTCGCCCGCCCTCTGTTGCCCTTATGGTGGCCGAGTGCAATGTGGAGTTTGGCCCCCCGTGCCTCGTTTTGGAGTACGGTCGGCCCAAAGGAAAGAGCCCCCTGTGTGGCGAGCGTCACGACTAGTGGTGGTTGAAGCCACTTTGTCATTTAGTCCGAATGTCGTGTGCATTCTGCCTACATTGGGTTCTAGTAACCCTGAAAAGGCGTTGTCTCGTGACACGCTTCGACAGCGACCCCAAGTCAGGCGGGGCTACCCGCTGAGTTTAAGCATATTAATAAGTGGAGGAGAAGAAACTTACGAGGATTCCCCTTGTAACGGTTTCAAATAGGTATCGATTCGAAGGTCACGATGCTCAACATCGCATCCACACGTCTAATAAGAGATATGGACACTTTTTAAAAAATCCCAAGCCCAAAAAAGTACAGAAATGCCCCCAAATAACCCTGCACAACCCACCCAATCTGGTTTAAACCAAAACTGAATATATGTCGAGATAGGTATCGATTCGAAGGTCACGACCCCCAACATCACATCCACACATCTAATAAGAGATAAGGACACTTTTTAGAAAATCCCAAGCCCAAAAAAAGTATAGAAATGCCCCAAAATAACCCCAAACGACCCACCTAGTCTGGTTTAAACCGAAAATGAACATATGCCGAAATAGATATCGATTCGAAGGTCATGACCCTCAATATCGTATCCACATGTCTAACAAGAGATAAGGATATTTTTGAGAAAATACCAAACCAAAAAAAGTACAGAAATGCCCCCAAATAACCCCAAACTACCCACCCGGTCTAGTTTAAACCGAAAATGAACATATGTCGAAATAGGTATCGATTCGAAAGTCATGACCCTCAACATCGTATCCACACGTCTAATAAGAGATAAGGACACCTTTTAGAAAATCCCAAGCCTAAAAAAGTACAGAAATGCGCCCAAATAACCCCAAACGACCCACCCGGTCTGGTTTAAAATGAAAATGCCCATATGCCGAAATAGGTATCGATTCGAAGGTCACGACCCTCAACTTCGCATCCACACGTCTAATAAGAGATAAGGACACTTTTTAAAAAATACCAGACCCAAAAAAGTACAGAAATGCCCCCAAATAACCCCTAACGACCCACCCGGTCTGGTTTAAACCGAACATGAACATATGTCGAAATAGGTATCGATTCGAAGGTCACGACCCTCAACATTGCATCCACACCTCTAATTAGTGATAAGGACACTTTTAGAAAATCCTACACCTAAAAAAGTACATAAATGCCCCCAAATAACCCAAAACGACCCAGTCAATCTGGTTTAAACCGAAAATGAACATATGTCAAAATAGGTATCGATTCGAAGGTCATGACCCTCAACATCGCATCCACACGTCTAATAAGAGATAAGGAGACTTTTTAGAAAATTCCAAACCCAAAAAAGTATAGAATGCCGCCAAATAACCTCAAACGACCCACCCGATGCAATTTACTCGAAAATGAACATATGTCGAAATAGGAATCGATTCGAAGGTCACGACCTTCAACATCGCATCCATACCTCTAATTAGAGATATGCACACTTTTTAGAAAATCCCAAACCCAAAAAAGTACAGAAATGCCCCCAAATAACCCAAAATGACCCACCCGGTCTGGTTTAAACCGAAAGTGAATATATGCCAAAATAGGTATCGATTTGAAGGTCAAGACCCTCAATATCGCATCCCCACATCTAATAAGAGATAGGGACACTTTTGAGAAAATACTAAACCCAAAAAAGTATAGAAATGCCCCCAAATAACCCCAAACGACCCACTCGGTTTGGTATAAATAAAAAATGAACATATGCCGAAATAGGTATCGATTCGAAGGTCACGACCCTCAACATCGCATCCACATGTCTAATAAGAGAAAAGGACACTTTTTAGAAAATACAAAACCCAAAAAAGTATAAAAATGCCCCCAAATCACCCCAAACGACCCACCCGGTCTGGTTTAAATCGAAAATGAACATATGTCGAAATAGGTATCGATTCGAACATCATGACCCTCAACATCGCATCCCCACGTCTAATAAGAGATAAGGACACTTTTTAGAAAATCCAAAGCCCAAAAAAGTACAGAAATGCCCCCAAATAACCCCAAACGACCCATCCGATCAGGTTTAAACCAAAAATGAACATATGCCAAAATAGGTATCGATTAGAAGGTCACAACCCTCAACATCGCTTCCGCACGTCTAATAAGAGATAAGGACACTTTTTAGAAAATACCAAACCCAAAAAAGTATAGAAATGCCACCAAATAACCCCAAACAACCATTGGTCTGATTTAAATAAAAAATGAACATATGTCGAAATAGGAATCGATTCGAAGGTCACGACCCTCAACATCGCATCCAAGCGTCTAATTAGAGATATGGACACTTTTTTGAAAATCCCAAACCCAAAAAAGTATAAAAATGCCCCCAAATAACCCAAAATGACCCACCCGATCTGGTTTAAACTGAAAATGAATATATGCCTAAGGTATCGATTCAAAGGTCACGACCCTCAATATCGCATCCACACATCTACTAAGAGATAAGGACACTTTTGAGAAAATACCAAACCCAAAAAAGTACAGAAATGCCCCCAAATAACCCCAAATGACCCACCCGGTCTGATTTAAACCAAAAATGAACATATGCCAAAATAGGTATCGATTTGAAGGTCACGACCCTCAACATCGCATCCACACGTCTAATAAGAGGTAAGGACACTTTTTACAAAATACCAAACCCAAAAAGGTATAGAAATGCCCCCAAATAACCCCAAACGACCTAACCGGTCTGGTTTAAATAGAAAATGAACATATGTCAAAATAGGTATCGATCCGAAGGTCACGACCCTCAACATTGCATCGACACGTCAAATAAGAGATATGGACACTTTTTAGAAAATCCCAAGCCCAAAAAAGTACAAAAATACCCCCAAATAACCCCAAACGACCCACCCGATCTGGTTAAATCGAAAATGAACATATGTCGAAATAGGTATCGATTCGAAGGTCACGACCCTCAACATCGCATCCACACTTCTAATAAGAGATACAGATACTTTTTAGAAAATCTCAAGCCCAAAAAAGTACAGAAATGCCCCCAAATAACCCCAAATGACCCACCCGATCTTGTTTAAATCTAAAATGAACATATGCCGAAATAGGTTTCGATTCGAATGTCACTGATAAGGCATAGAATCGCCCCACCAATCGGGATGCGCCATCCGATCGAGCCGAGGTCAATCCAAGGACCGACCTAAACCGAGGAAGTCGGGCTGACCGCACCACCGATAGATCTGGCATTCTATCTCCTATGTGCCGAGCACCCGCACCATGCGACGCCACCCAAATAGGCCATCGACTCTGAGCCGACCTCACCGCTGTCAGTCGAGGCCGAGGCCGAGCTTTGAGTCTGACCACATTGGCTGAGCTCTGAGGCTGACCACTGTGGTCGAGCCCTTCACAAAAGCCTTTATAACAGCTCACTGGGAATCGCAGAGCCACGTCAGCACAATCCGAGAACCCCGGGTTAAGGATCGAGCCACAATCCTATCACAATACCGAATCACACTCCCATTAGGACTCTTACCTTAATAAGAGTTCGACCCCTAAAATAACTCTCCACTTTGCTCTACGTGAGAGAGCCGTCCAAGAGAAGAACTCCTACCATACTAGGACTCTCCCAACCGCCTCACCTCACTCTATAAATACTCAGGTATGGAGCTCAAATGCTCATCTCACTTTTACTAAGCTGTTACGTTGTTGCACTGGAGACCTGACTTGAACGTTGGAGATTCCTAGGCCAGACCCATATCAGCTCTCTTGAGCTCACTCGGTTTTTTACAGGCTCATCCATGGGCGAACCGGGCGATGGAGGTTTTCACACGCAACAGATTTGGCACCGTCTGTGGGAACGACGTCAACAAGCCATCGTCGTTTCTACCAACTTCAAGAGCAGGAACAATGGTGCATAAGAGATCAGGGCAGCATGGCTTGACTTCCCGTGGAGACGAGCTACAGTCGGTTGGACAGGCGAGCCGATCATCGCCCCTTGAAGCATCATAGCAAGGCGCGACCAAAAGACCCCCTTTGGCAGGGGGTGTGCAGCCCAGCATGGGCGCCGCGGCCAATCCAACTCCCCCATCGGAGGGTGGGAATAGTGGAAGTGTACTGGACACAGCAGCGGCTGATCGGACACAGGTCAAGCCAAACTTGAACGGGCTGAGCCTACCACCGCCGCCACCCTTACTGGAGAATTTGGATCCGGAAGCCCCGACGAATAATTGGCAAGTTATGGATTTGCAGTTGCAGATGCTCCACACCAACGAGATGCTGCGTACTTTCATGACCCAGATGGCCCGGGGTGGGCTGATGGGTCAACCACGATTGCGCCCCCTCCGATCCGGTCCGCGTAGAGGGAAACTTACATAGAAATGGAGGCTTGCATTAGGCCAAGCCGAGCCGAGCTGCACTGTCACATCCACCTCGTCAGAAAACTCCTCCTTCGCATCCCAACAAGAGCGCTTGGTGGGATGAGCAGGAGCATCGTCGGAGCCCGAGGACTGGGTAAGAGATCGAACCAGCGGCATCGGCAGTGAGGAGATCGATCTTTTTAGGCCGGCTAGGACAGGACAGATGGCCGAGGGCACACCGAGAACAACAGGAGGTAGGCCCCCAGTGTCGAAGCCCGCCGCCTCTCAGAGAAGAGCAGCCGAGAAGCCCCCGTGGGTCCAATTTCCATATGGAAAGAAGAATAAGGAGGGGTGATGCTGATCGGGCCGACTAGAATGGCCGACCTCAATGGGACGACCAAGTGAACCGATCCTGAGCTGAAGGACAAAATGGCCGACCTTGGCTGTATGAACGGGATAATTTGCATCAGCTGGATGAGCCGAACGGCCGAGCACCTGAAATCGAACTGGAAAAGCAGCTATGAGACTTGGCCGAGCAGGTGGAGGGATTAAAGAAATAGGCGACGCCTATTCCTTGGTCGGACGACACCCTTATCCTCCCTAGATCCTGACCGCGTCCCTACCGACCAGGTTTAATCCACCTCCCTTGGACCAGTATGACGGGACAACCGACCCAACCGATCATATCAACTACTTCAATGCGATGATGACCGTGTACGGGGGAACCAAGATTGTCTCTTGTCAGGCTTTCCCCTCATCTCTCAAGGGCGTGGCAAGCTCATGGTTCTCCTGGTTACCACCGAACTCGATAACGAGCTTTGCCCAACTTTGTCGAGCCTTCGTCACGCGCTTCAAGAGTAGCATGAAACACAAGAAGACGACGGTAAACCTCCTCAGTGTGAAGCAATGATCTGATGAGTCGATCCGAGCGTTCATCTCATGTTTCAACAAAGAATCCTTAGACATCAAGGATTTGGATGAGGCCACGGCCCATACTACGATGAGCAACGGGTTCACTGACATGGACCTCATCAAGGACTTGGCTTGAAAGCTGACCAAAAACCTGGCCGAGCTCTTGGAGAGGTGCAATGAGTTTGCAAATATGGTCGAGGTGTTCCAAGCCTAGAAGGGAAACAAAGGCCGAGCCAAGAAGAAAAGGCCAATGACTGATGACTGTAAGGAGGAAAAGTGGCCCAAGACTGATCGCCGAGCTAAGAGATCAGAACGAGCTCGAAGTCCCTACTACACCCCCTTGAACACATCGTGGAAAGAAATCTTGATGTAAATATAGGATGGCAGATACATCCATCGACCCCGACCTATGCAAGTCGGGTCATCTCGGAATCCCAACAAGTATTGTCAATTCCACAAGAACACCGATCACGACACCGAGGATTGTTATCAGTTAAAAAGAGAAATCAAAGAGCTGATCAAGGCAGGGCACTTGAAGCGGTACATCAAGGGAGGCCGAGAAGACCACGGAGGTTGAGGTCCGAAGGCGCGACGAAAAGGGCAGAGCGGAGGTCTAGGAATGGACGAGCGAGCGTGGCGAAGATAAAGCCCGAGCTGAGAAGAAAGATGACGAATCCAGGCCGAGCGGTGATAAGGGTGCTCCCATATACACTATCCTCAAAAGGCCCGGACAAGAGTCCAATCGGAAGGACAAGGCAAATGCGCGGTTCGTCGGAGTCACCGAGATGCTAGGTAAAAGGCCGAAGTCTGAGGCGACGATCTCCTTCACCGAGGCTGACCTGAAAGGTATAAATTTACCTAACGATGATGCTTTGGTAGTGCAGGTGGAAATTGTAAAGAGACCCATTCATCGCGTATTGGTCGACACGGTCGCATCCGTGGACCTTATGTCTCTAGACGCATACCGATAATTTGGCTTCGGTGATGAAGCGCTCAAGCCGGGAGGGCACCTCACTTCATAGGTTCTCGGGAGCCGTCGCCACCATCAAGGGCTCAATCGACCTACTAGTCACGTTCGGACAAGCTCCATGTCAAGCGACGATCCAAGTTAAATTCATGGTAGTGCGATCGGTGGTGGCCTTCAATGCCATACTCAGCCGCCCATCATTGACCGCTCTCCAAGCCATCATCTCACCGGCACACTTGAAGATGAAGTTCCCTACAGAGAATGACATTGGAGAAATCTGAGGTGATCAAAAGAAAGCTCAGGAGTGTTACACCTCATTCGTCAAGCAAAATAAAGGCAACGTCCAAGGAATGGCGATGTGCGTCGAACACCTCCCAGAAGATCAGTGGGATGAGCTCACAGAAAGGCGCAGAAGACCTGTAGAAGACCTCATCCCGTTCTCCCTCAGCGATGAAGATCCAACGAAGATAGTACAACTCGGGTCATTGTTAAGCAAAGAACAAAGGAGTCAGCTAGGAAAATTCTTAAGGGCGAATACCGATGTCTTCTCCTGGTCAGCCGTCGACATGTCGGGCATATCAAGGCACATAGCCCAGTACCAACTCCATATTGATCCAAGCCGAAAGCTGACCAGCAGAAGAGAAGGAACTACGCCTTGATCGGCAAGCCGCGATTAAAGAAGAGGTAGAGAACCTCCATCGATCGGGGTTCATCCGAGAAGAAAAATTCCGACTTGGTTGGCGAACATCGTTATGGTTCCCAAGCCAAACGGGAAATGGAGGATGTGCGTCGACTACACCGACCTTAACAAGGATTGCCTAAAGGACGAGTACCCGCTACCTCGGATTGATCTCTTAATTGATGCCACGGCGGGGCATGAAATGTTGAGCTTCATGGACGCGTACTCCGGCTACAACCAAATCATGATGCATGAGGAGGATGATTCATACACAGCATTCCGAACTGACCAAGAAAATTTCTATTACAAGGTCATGCCGTTCAGATTGAAGAACACTGGAGCAACATATCAACGGCTGGTGAACTATATATTTTGTGAGCAGATCGGAAGAAACATGGAAGTCTACGTGGATGACATGTTAGTAAAGAGCTTGAAGGCTGAGTACGACACGGGCGACTGGAAGAAGCCTTCGGCGTGCTAAGGAAGAACCAAATAAAACTGAACCCCGCCAAGTGTGCATTTGACGTGACCTCGGGAAAGTTCCTCGGCTTCACGGTCTCCGTCAGAGGCATCGAGGCCAATCCAGTGAAAATCAAGGCCATCTAAGAGATGAGCCCTCCAAGGATGATCCGAGAAGTACAAAGGCTAAACGGGCGAGTGGCGGCATTAGCACGATTCATGTTGAGGTCGGGCGATAAGTGTCTGCCGTTCTTCAAGGCCCGTAAGATCATCCGAAACCCGAAGGACTTCATTTGGTCGGACAAATGTCAGCAAGCTTTTGAAGAGATGAAGAAATACTTGGAGAACCCGCCTCTTCTCAGCAGACCCGAGCCAAAAGAAGAGCTTCAAGTTTACTTAGCCGCTACCCCGGTGGCAGTCAGCGCAGTGTTGGTTAGGGAAGAAGGCTAAGCTCAGAAGCCTATATACTACATCAGCCATGTTGTTTTTGACACCGAGACAAGATACTCCAAGTTCAAGAAGGTAGCATTCGCTCTTGTCACGGCTGCGAGAAAGCTAAGGCCATACTTTCAAGCTCATCCGATCGTGGTGCTGACCGACCAGCTTCTCAAGAAAATATTACACAAGCCCAACGTGTCGGTCGGGCTGATCACCGGGCGGTCGAGTGAGTGAGTACAATATAAGCTATCGCCCGAGGACCACGATAAAAGGGCAAGCACTTGCCGACTTCATCGCCGAGTGCACAATGCCCGACCTCGAGGTCGAGGAAGAGAAGATAGTAGAAGAAACCAATGCGAGAGCTAAGACCGACCTGACCTGGACCATGAACGTTGACGACTTGAGCAACCTCGGAGGGAGCGGGGCTGGGCTGACCTTAGTCAGCCCCAAGGGCTTTCCCATACAATACTCCCTAAGATTCAAGTTCCCAACCTCGAACAATGAGGCCGAGTATAAAGCCCTCCTAGCCGGGCTCCGAGTGAGCAAGGTCAGTGGCGTCAAGCAATTGAGGGTACGAGGAGACTCGCAACTTGTGGTCAACCGGGTCAACGGAGACTATGAGGCGAAAGATAGAATGATAGCCTACTTGAGCCGAGCACGGAGATGATTTCAAAGCTCGAGCACTTTGAAATGACCAGTACCAAGGAAAGAGAACGTTATAGCCGACGCCCTGTCTAGGTTGGCCAAGGCGAACTCCCAAACTGAGCCGATCAAGATACATTAAAATTTTGGAGAAGCCTTCCTTGCAAGAAGAAAGCATCAAACACATCGAGGAGGATGGGCTGACCTAGATGGACTCCATTGTGAACTACTTGGAGAATGACTAGCTCCCGGAGAGTCGGGAAGAAGCAAGAAAAGTCAAAATCTGAGCTACCAAGTACACCATGATCGACGGAGTGCTCTATAAGAAAGCCATCTCGGCGCCCCTTCTCCGATGCCACGATCAGAAGGGAGCCGAGTACGCCCTGACCAAGGTGCACGAAGGAATATGCAAGAGCTACATAGGCGGCCGAGCCCTAGCATATAAGATACTTTGATAAGGGTTCGATTGGCCAAAAATGCAAGAAGAGGTCATGAAGTATGTGAAGATGTGCGAGAAGTGTCGGCTCTACGTACAGTGCCGAACCGACCTGCAATAAAGCTGACCTCTATCTTGAGCCCGATACCTTTTGCTATGTGGGGATGGATATTCTCAGAGATTTCACCCGGCATCGGGGAACCGAAGTATGTGGTCGTGGCGATCGACTACTTCACCAAGTGGGTCGAGGCTGAGCCCCTAGCAACCATCAAGGAGAAAAGCATGGAGAAGTTCTCCCGGTTTGGACTATCAAAAGTGCTCATCATAGATAATGGCGCGTAATTCAATAACCCGGCCTTCCAAGAGTTCTGTAAGCACTTCTATATTGACTTTTGACCGGTCTCAATAGCTCATCCACAAGCCAATGGATAAGTAGAGGTGTTGAACCGAACACTACTTGCGGGGATCAAAAGAAGATTGGATGAAGCCAAAGGTAGATGGGTCGAAGAGCTACCGAACGTCCTATGGGCATATCGGACAACCATGAGAACATCGACCGGGGAGAGTCCTTTTCGGCTAGCATATGGAACCGAAGCCCTCACTCCCGTCGAGGTCAAAGCGTTATCATACCGAGTGCTCAACTTCGATGAGAAGACCTACGCGGATGGGCTTAGAGCCAACCTCGACTTTCTCTCGCCGAAGTTTGAGAGAACGCCTTGCTTGAACACAAACTTACAAATAGAAGACGATAAAGTACCACGACTCGAGGTGAAGGAGTGACATTTTTACCAAGGAGACGTCGTCCTCGAAAGCTTAGCTCGTCTCCAGCCAAGGCAGCAAGGAAAGTTCGCACCAAATTGGGAAGGCCCGTACATAGTCTCCAAGAAAATTCACCCAAGAACGTATCGCTTGCAGACTCCAGGAGCAAGAAGGTACCGAGGCCGTGGAACTCGGAAAATTTGAAGAAATTTTTTCAGTAGTCTTCTTAGATATCCTGCTCAGCACGGTAATGATGAGCATATTTTGTACTGGCTTCGATCTCAAAGTTCACAATTCAATAAAACAAAGTTTTCTCCATTACTTAGCGTACTTTCAAACTTCAAGCATGCCGAGTCGTAAGACCGGTCCTCATAGACCTGGCCGACGTCAAAGACCGACCCTGCAGGTCGGCAACCAAGTCATAAGACCGATCCTCATAGACCTGACCGGCGTTAAGACCGACCCTCATAGGTCGGCAACCAAGTTGTAAGACCAGTTCAAAGACCCACCTCATAGGTCGGTAACCAAGTCGTAAGACCGGTCCTCATAGACCTGGCCGACGTCAAGGACCGACCCTCATGAGGTTGGCAAGCAAGTCATAAGACCGATCCTCAGTAGACCTTGCTGACCTCAAAGAGCCGACCCTCATAGGTCGAAGCTAAGTCAAAAGACCGACCTTCATAGTTCAAGCAACTAGACCGCAAGCACAAATTCTTGCCACAACCGAGCCCAACGAAAGCCAAAAATCAAGCAAAAATATCCAAGGCATTGTGCTCGGCCATAAAGTCAACTTAGCGCACAACCAATCAAGTGGTAGCTGGCTGAGCTAATCGGTGAAAATGACAAGTTAATAAAGATGGACGACAACATGACCTCGGCCCATCGCGGACTTTTTCATGACCAAGCCGTCAAGCCGGCTGACCAACCCAAAGACAAGCGTAGCTAAAAAATAACCAAGTCCTAGAACTTGGCTAAGAGGCCCGATCGACGGATCAGCCACAACACATAGACAATCAAGAACAACACATGCAAGGAAAGAAAGGTAAATGAGTGTCGAGCTCAAACACTTAGACAATTTGTAAAAAGAAAGTTTTCTATTCAAGAAAGGCCGACAGACCCGGCATGGTTACAAAAGTGGGCAGCTCGACCCAAGACATACAAAAAAAAAAGTTATCCAAAACCCCGCACAGGGGATGTGTACATCAAAAGAAGAAAAGGGAGCCTAGAGATCGGTGGTGTGGAGGGTCCTCGCAGTAGGGTCCTCGACTGGTGACCTCTCGACAGCGGTGGCATCACCGGTGACCTCATCTTAGGGAATGGTCACGGCCGGGCCGGCCTGGTCAACCACCCCAAACATCGTCTCCCAACTCCTTGACCACGGTGGTCGCGTCATCATCAAATTGGGAAAGATTGAGGTGGGGTAGGCGGCCTTTATCTCCTTGGAGGTCGGCCCGACCAGCCTCATAACCCTCACCATACGGCGGCTTCCTCATTTCATGGCACACCTCGCGGCGTATTCCTCCGACATGAGGTACTCGATAATAGCCTCGGTTCGAGCCCCTGTGCCCGAGTCATCCTTGGCCTTCTTCTTATTTTTGGTCGGTCGAGCCCGAAGGCCTCAACCTCTTCCCCCCGCTTCGCCATCTCCTCCTCCAAGCTCTTGACCTCGGCCTCGACTTCATCGAGCTTTCTGCGATCTCCCGATGCCTCGGGACGACCTCACGAGCGTCCTTGTTGGCCAACTCGACTGAGCCTCAAGAGAGGAGTTCACGGTCGAAAGGCTGTTCAAATTGGAGGAGGGTCTCTACGGCCTTGGAAAACCCCTAAAAAAGACAACCGAACATTAGTAAGCCAGGCACAATAGATCGGACCACTCAATAAAAGCCGAACAAAAGCTTACCATATTAAAGTCTTGGAACAGGGAGGAAAGGAGCTCAGGGTCGGTCAACTTCTCAAGCATTTCCTTGTCCCAAGGAAGCCAACTTGCATCGAGCCATTCATTTACATGCGAGGCCGCCGTCGGCGAGTCCCCCAGGAAGAGGCACCAGTTCGGCCTCAGGACATTATTAGCCGAGGCCCTCCCGGGATGTACCGAGAGACGTCGTTGCGAGGTCACGGTGGAGGACCACCACCCGGCCGGATTGACTGAGAGCCTCGGCATTTGATGTCCCTCGGTGGGCTCAGCTCGTCCTTTCACCCTTACCTCTTTGGGAGGGCCCAACGGGGGCTGCGCTCTTCTCGGCCTCGGGCGAGCCACCATGTCGGTTGGGCTCGGCGGCATAGCCTTACCCTTCAACATCTTGAAAACTCGCCTTGAGACTTCTTCTCAGTGTTTTTCTCCTCCTCTCGCGATGGTCTCGACCCTAAGTCGAGCCGTGTCCATTGGGGGAATGTGACCGATCGTTGCAAGAGAAACAAGTATGTTAAAAAATATGCCAAAAGAAAGAAAAGACCAAGTAAGCCCAGTTGGCTCGGATGCCCGGCCGACCATAGCGGGCTTGAGACTGCTCAGCCTCGGACTCCTACCTGGGGTCATATGCCACCTTTGAAGGAACCCCTCGCCCAGAGCTGGAGGACATCGAAAGAGAGCGTCTTGAGTGATCGAGGTCAAGCGAGGTCAGCTCGTTCTCGGGTCGAGAAGCGAGAGCCCTATTGATGTAACCCGAGTGGATCACCTTCCACTCAGCGGAAAGAGCGATTCGGGATAGAAGCAAGAAGAATCGAGGCTTCCGGTTTGTTTGAGGATGGCGTTCGACCGAAACTTGTGGCGACCGTTCTTGTCGGCGAGGTATTAATACCACCCCTTCTCCGACAACTTCT
>NW_025317622.1:0-47181 GCF_018873765.1 Telopea speciosissima
AATTCCAAACCCAACAAAGTACAAAAATGCCCCCAAATAACCCCAAACGTCCCACCCAATCTTGTTTAAATCGAAATGAACATATGTCGAAATAGGTATCGATTCGAAGGTATCAACCCTCAACATCGTATCCACACGTCTAATAAGAGATAAGGACACTTTTCAGAAAATCCCAAGCCCAAAAAAGTAAAGTAATACCCCCAAATAACCCGAAACGACTCACCTAGTATGGTTCAAATTGAAAATGAACGGATGCCAAAATCGGTATCGATTCGAAAGTCACGACCCTCAACAACACATCCACACCTCTAATAAGAGATAAGGACACTTTTTAGAAAATACCAAACCCAACAAAGTGCAAAAATACCCCCAAATAACCCCAAACATCCCACCCCGCCTTGTTTAAATCGAAAATGAACATATGTCAAAATAGGTATCGATTCGAAGGTCACGACCCTCAACACCGCATCCACACATCAAATTAGAGATACCGACACTTTTTAGAAAATCCCAAACCCAAAAGAGTATAGAAATGCCCCCAAATAACCCCAAACGACCCACCTAGTATGATTTAAGTAAAAAAAGAACATAAGTAAAAATAGGTATAGATTCGAGGGTCACTACCCTCAACACCGCATCTACACGTTTAATAAGTGATAAGGACACTTTTTTAGAAAATACCAAACCCAAAAAAGTATAGAAATTCCCCCAAATAACCCCAAACGACCCACCCGGTACGGTTTAAATAATAAATAAACATATGTCATAATAGGTATCGATTCGAAGGTCAGGACCCTCAACATCGCATCCACACGTCTAATAAGAGATAAGAGACTTTTAAAAAATATTAAACCCAAAAGAATACAGAAATGCCCCCAAATAACCCCAAACGACCCACCCTGTCTGGTTTAAATCGTAAATAAACATATGTTGAAATAGGTATCGATTCGAAGGTCACGACCCTCAACATCGCATCCACACATCTAATAAGAGATAAGGACACTTTTCAAAAAATCCCAAGCCAAAAAAAGTACAGTAATGCCTCCAAATAACCCCAAATGACCCACCCAGTACGGTTTAAATTAAAAATGAACGTATGCCGAAATAGGTATCGATTCAAAGGTCACGACCCTCAACACCGCATCCACACGTCTAATGATCGGTACGAACACTTTTTTGAAAATCCCATGCCCAAAAAAGTATAGAAATGCCCCGAAATAACCCCTAACGACCCACCCATTCTTGTTTAAACCGAAAATGAACATATGCCAAAATAGGTATCGATTGAAGTACACAACCCTCAACATCGCATCCACACGTCTAATAAGTGATAAGGACACATTTTAGAAAATTCCAAACCCAACAAAGTACAAAATTGCCCCCAAATAACCCCAAACGTCCCACCCGGTCTTGTTTAAATAAAAAATGAACATATGTCGAAATAGGTATCGATTCGAAGGTAACAACCCTCAACATCGCAACCACACGTCTAATAAGAGATAAAGACACTTTTTAAAAAATACCAAACCGAAAAAGGTACAGAAATGCCCCTAAATAACCCCAAACGACCCACTCGGTACGGTTTAAATAAAAAATGAACATATGTCGAAATAGGTATCGATTCGAAGGTCACTACCCTCAAAATCGCATCCACACGTCAAATAAGAGATAAGGACACAATTTAGAAGATACTAAACCCAAAAAAATACAGAAATGCCCTCAAATAACCCCAAATGACCCACTCGGTACGGTTTAAATAAAAAATGAACCTATGTCATAATAGGTATCGATTCGAAGGTCACGACCCTCAACACTGCATCTACACATCTAATAAGAGGTAAGGACACTTTTTTGAAAGTACCTAAACCAAAAAAGTACCGAAATGCCCCCAAATAACCCCAAACGACCCACACGGTCTGGTTTAAATAAAAAATGAACATTTGTCGAAATAGGTATCGATTCGAAGGTCCCGATCGTCAACCTTGCATCCACACGTCTAACAAGTGATTAGGACACTTTTTAGAAAATACCAAACCCAAAAAAGTACATAAATGCCCCCCAAATAACCCTAAATGAGCCACCCGGTTGGGTTTAAACCGAAAACTAACATATGTCAAAATAGGTATCGATACAAAGGACACGACCCTCAACATCGCATCCACATGTCTAATAATAGATAAGGACACTTTTTAACAAATACAAAACCCAAAAAAGTACAGAAAGACCCCAAATAACCCCAAAGGACCCACACGATCTGGTTTAAACAAAAAATGAACGTATCCCAAAATAGGTATCGATTTGGAGGTCACGACCCTCAACATCGCATCCTCATGTCTAATAAGAGATAAGGACACTTTTCAAAGAATCCCAAACCCAATAAAAGTACAAAAATGCCCCCAAATAACCCCAAACGTCCCACCTGGACTTGTTTAAACCGAAAATGAACATATGTCGAAATAGGTATCGATTCGAAGTTCATGACTCTAAACATCGCATCCACATGTCTAATAAGAGATAAGGACACATTTTAGAAAATACCAAGCCCAACAATGTACAAAAATACCCCCAAATAACCCCTAACGTCCCACCCGGTCTTGTTTAAACCGAGAATGAACATATGTCAAAATATGTATCGATTCGAAAGTCACGACCCACAACATCGCACCCAAACGTCTAATAAGAGATAAGGACACTTTTTAGAAAATACCAAACCGAAAAAAGTATAGAAATGCCCCCAAATAACCCCAGACGACCCACTCAGTACGGTTTAAATAAAAAATGAACATATGTCGAAATAGGTATCGATTCGAAGGTCACTACCCTCAACACCGCATCCACACGTCTAATAAGAGATAATGACACTTTTAAGAAAATACCAAACCAGAAAAAGTGCAGAAATGCCCTCAAATAACCCCAAATGACCCACCCGGACTTGTTTAAATCGAAAATGAACATATGTCAAAATAGGTATCGATTCGAAGGTGACGACCCTCAACATTGCATCCATACGTCTAATAAGTGATAAGGACACATTTTAGAAAATCCGAAGCCCAAAAAAGTACAGAAATTCCCCCAGATAACCTTAAATGAGCCACCCTGTTTGGATCAACATCGCTTCCACATGTCTAATAGGAGATAAGGACACCCGGACTTGTTCAAACCGAAGCCCAAAAAAGTACAGAAATGGCCCCAAATTACCCCAAACGTCCCACCCGGACTTGTTTAAACCGAAAATGAACATATGTCAAAATAGGTATTGATTCGAATGTCACGACCCTCAACATCGCATCCACACGTCTAATAAGAGATAAGGACACTTTTCAAAAAATCCCAAGCCCAAAAAAGTACAATAATGCCCCCAAATAACCCCAAACGACCCACCCAGTACGGTTTAAACCGAAAATGAACGTATGCCGAAATAGGTATCGATTCGAAGGTCACCACCCTCAACACCGCATCCACACGTCTAATAAGAGATAAGGACAGTTTTTAGAGAATACAAAACCCAAAAAAGTACAAAAACGCCCCCAAATAACCCCAAACATCCGACCCGGACTTGTTTAAATCGAAAATGAACATATGTCGAAATAGGTATCGATTCAAAGAACACGACCGTCAACATCACATCCACTCGTCTAATAAGAGATAAGGACACTTTTTAGAAAATACCAAACCCAAAAAAGTGCAGAAATGCCCCCAAATAACCCCAAACAACCCACTCGGTACGGTCTAAATAAAAAATGAACATATGTCGAAATAGGTATCGATTCGAAGGTCACTACCCTCAACATCGCATCCACACGTCTAATAAGAGATAAGGACACTTTTAAGAACATACCAAATACAAAAAAGTGCAGAAATGCCCCCAAATAACCCCAAACGACCTACCTAGTATGGTTTAAATAAAAAATGAACATATGTCGTAATAGGTATCGATTCGAAGGTCACGACCCACAACACCGAATCCACACGTCTAACAAGAGATAAGGAAACTTTTTAGAAAACATCAAACCCAAAAGAGTACAGAAATGCCCCGAAATAACTCCGAACGACCCACCTGGTCTGGTTTAAACTGTAAATGAACATATGTCAAAATAGGTATCGATTCTAAGGTATCGACTCTTAACATCGCATCCACACGTCCAATAAGAGATAAGGACACTTTTCAGAAAATCCCAAGCCCAAAAAAGTAAAGTAATGCCCCCAAATAACCCCAAACGACTCACCTAGTATGGTTCAAATTGAAAATGAACGGATGCCAAAATAGGTATCGATTCGAAAGTCACGACCCTCAACAACACATCCACACCTCTAATAAGAGATAAGGACACTTTTTAGAAAATATCAAACCCAACAAAGTGCAAAAATACCCCCAAATAACCCCAAACATCCCACCCGGCCTTGTTTAAATTGAAAATGAACATATGTCAAAATAGGTATCGATTCGAAGGTCACGACCCTCAACACCGCATCCACATATCTAATTAGAGATACCGACACTTTTTAGAAAATCCCAAACCCAAAAGAGTACAAAAATGCCCCCAAATAACCCCAAATGACCCACCCAGTATGATTTAAATAAAGAAAGAACATATGTCAAAATAGGTATAGATTCAAAGGTCACTACCCTCAACACCGCATCTACATGTTTAATAAGTGATAAGGACACTTTTTTAGAAAATACCAAACCCAAAAAAGTATAGAAATGCCCCCAAATAACCCCAAACGATCCACCCTGTACGGTTTAAATAATAAATAAACATATGTCGTAATAGGTATCGATTCGAAGAAGGAATTCGAAGGCGAAGAAATTTTGAGAGTGAGGGTCTAGGTTGTTTCTCTTCATGATGGCCGGGAAGCCATTAGCTCCGGCTAATGGTCTTCCCCCTCTTCTCAGTCCGAGAGGGAGGGAAGGTGGGGGGAATGTGAGTGGTTCGGGTGAGGGTGGTGTTGGAGCGGCTGCCCTTGGTGATTTGGGGGGTGGTGAGTGGCCTGTTCTTGGTGGTTCTGTAGGTGGTGCTGATGTTTTGGGCTTGGATGATTCGGTGGTGCAAGGTGAAGGCAATGGTGGTAGGCTGCTGCATGTTGGAGGTCCTTCGGCTGTGGGGGAAAATATTCTTGTTTTGGATGATCCGTTGGAGGAGGGTGCTGGTTCTGGAGTTCTTTTACAGCAGCAGGAAGGTTCTTCAATTGGTGCATATGAGAAGACAAGGAAGAATGTTGGTGTTCCATGGTCAGCCCTCTTTTCCTCTTCTTCTCCTTCGATGTATGGAGATGGGCTGAAACTGTCTTATATTGAACCTGAAGAGATTGATGGTGCTTTGGCTGCGAAATGCCCGGATTCGATGATTAAGAAAGGTCTTGAGAAGTGGAAGAACACCCTTATGGGTCATTTTATCGGGGGCAGACCTAGCTTCACCTTTGCTCGTGATATCTTGTTAAAACAATGGAGAATTTCAGGCCATGTGGATGTTAATTTATTAGAAAGTGGTTTTTTGTTTTTCGTTTCGAGTCTTGAAGATGATAAAGTTAAAGTTCTTGAAGGGGGCCATGGTATGTGCGAGAGGAGACCATTGATTTTGCGCCCTTGGAGTCCGAAGGTGTGCTTGGAAAGAGTTGATTTATGCTCGATGCCGGTTTGGGTGTCCCTTCCAAATCTTCCGTTTCATTCTTGGTCTCGCTGATGCATTGAGTTCGATTGGGAGTGTGATTGGGAAGCCTATTGTCACGATAAAATGACCCGGTCTATGGAGAGGCTATCTTATGCCCGATTATGTGTGGAAGTTTCTACAGGATAGGGATCTTCCCTCTTCTGTTCAGTCTATGGAGATGATGGTCTTGTTTTTTATCAAAAAGTTGTTTATGATTGGAAGCCCCCTCTTTGTAAGCATTGTAGAGTTTTTGGCCATCTCTTAGATAATTGTTTGTTTGGCAAACAAGACTCAAATATGAATAAGTCACGGTCTAAGAAGGAATGGCGAGTGAAAGGTGTTGCCGGAAATAATGGAGGTGCCATGGGTGGCGGCAATGGAGACGGACAGCAGGTTCATAATGATGAAGTAGGAGATGCACAGCCGGATAGTGGAGCTGGTGCAAATACAAAGGGATTGGATTCGGTTTCCTTAATTTCTATCAAGAATAAAGGGAATGGGAGTTTCAAATCTGCAGGGAATCATCCGAAGATCAGGGAGCTGTCTCAATCTAATCCTTTTGCCATTTTGGAAGATCTTACAGAGGAGGTGCATTATGATCCTGAAGATTTAATGCTGGATTCGGAATCATGTGCTATTTTATTAGGGAATGAATTACTTGAGGGAGCAGATTTTGAGGAGGATATTCAACCCAATCCGTTAGCAATTATTCCTAAGGAGAAAGATGGAGTCATTGGAGAGTTTTGTGGGGAGAATCCAATCTATAATGGTAACCATGTTAGTGTGGAGCTGGCTAAGGCAAAATCCGTGGAAGATATTAGAGAAGCAACAGATTCTGCTGAGGTGGCACCTAATCATTCAATGAGACAAACTCCAATTCAAATTCAAAGGAATGGTGCGGCCCATATGGAAGGAGATAACTTATTGGAGGATTCTATTCTATCAAATGAGAAGGAGTCAGCCCCTATGAAATCTCTCACTAATTTTGATAAACTTAGAAAGCAATCTGCTGAGATTCGTGCAGCTCAAGGGCAACTGGGGAAAGGTATGTCCCAACCGAATTTAAATTCTTATTCTTTGCTGGGTCGACCCACGGGGAGGGGGTCCAAGTTCCAAGCCCAACGGGTTCTTATAAACCCGAAAGAGACAAATGTTGCCAAAGGTGTGGGACCTAGTAAAGGGGGAGATGATAGTTCTACCCTTCCTACTAAATGAAGTGCTTAGCTTGGAATGTTAGAGGCATGAATGCCTATACTAAAAGAATGGAGATAAAGAAGGTGTGTAAAGACCATGAGGTTAAACTGGTAGGGCTTTTCGAAACCAAGGTTAAGTTGGATAATTGTGCTTCTATTTTTGATAGTTTTTTGACGGGTTGGAAGTATTTGCATAATGGAGATCTTGATAACTCTATTCGGATCTGGCTAGGTTGGGACCCGAATTTTTATGATGTGGTTTTGGTGCAAAAATCCAAACAGTTCATACATGCTAAGGTGTCAATTGTGGGTACCTCGGTGTTTTTCTTTTGTACTATTGTTTATGCTCTTAATTCTGTGGTGGCTAGGAAGGAATTGTGGGAGGATGTTGGGGCTATTGCTAGTGCCATTATTAACCCTTGGGCTGTACTAGGGGATTTTTAATGTGATTCGAAGTAACAATGAAAAAATTGGAGGGGACCCTGTTCGGATTGAAGCTATGGATGATTTTAATTCGTTTATAGATGGTGCTGGGCTTCTAGACTTGAAATGGAAAGGGGAGGCTTTGACCTGGAATAATAGACAAGTGGGAGATGCAAGAATTTGTTGCAAGCTTGATAGGGTTCTGGTCAATTTAGCTTGGATGGATGTGTTTAGATCCTCTGATGCAATCTTTTACCCTCCTGGGCTTTCTGATCATTCTCCAATGGTGGTGGCTGTGGTGGATAAAGCAGATTTTGGCCCAAAAGCTTTCAGATTTTTTGAGGCTTGGATTGGTAGAGATGGCCATGATGAGGTGGTTCGGCAGGGGTGGGAGCAGCCTGTGAATTTGGCTCTTAATCCCATTCTTAAGTTTGCGGCCAGATTGAGGAATGTCAAAAAAGGGTTGAGGAGCTGGAATAAGGAGTGTGTGGGGGATGTTTTTCTTGCAGTAAAGGAGGCTGAGGCTGATTTGTTTCAGATCCAGAGGCAGCTTAGTGAGCACCCTGATGAACCGAATTTGGTGCTGATGGAGAAACAGGCTAAAAAGAAACTTTGGAAGGCTTTGGCTACTGAAGAGAAATTTTTGAAAGAAAAGTCAAGGGTGAATCACATTCAGTTGGGGGATGGTAATAATAGCTTTTTCTACAAATCTGTGATTTGTAGGCAGCATAGGAAGCACATCATGGAAATTCAAGGGGAGAATGGAGATATTGTGAAGAATCCTAACCAGATTAAGGAAGAAGCTATTTCTTATTATAAGAAATTATTTGGGACTGATTCGGTTGACAGTGGTTTCTTTCCTAGCTCTATTCCTTTGCAACATGGTTTGTCTCAAGCTCATCAGGAAAGCCTTACTAGGAGAATCTCTAATAAGGAGATTATGGAGGTTGTGTTTGCTTTTAAGAATTCTAAGGCTCCAGGACCAGATGGTTTTGGAGCAGCCTTTTACAAGCATTCATGGGAGATTGTGGGAGAAGATTTGACTCTGGCTGTAAAGTGGTTTTTCATGAAGTCTTACCTTCCTAGTTCGGTTAATGCTACTTTTATCTGCCTTATCCCTAAGACAGGAGATGTAACCTCATTTGCGGGATATAGGCCTATAGCCCTTTGCAATCTCTTTTACAAAATCATTACCAAAGTGTTATCCAATAGGCTGCAAGGAGTGATTGGGCAGGTGGTCAGTGACTGTCAGTCTGCTTTCATCAAGGGCAGGTCTATAGTAGAGAATATTTTGGTTTG
This sequence comes from Telopea speciosissima, assembly GCF_018873765.1. Lineage (NCBI taxonomy): Eukaryota > Viridiplantae > Streptophyta > Magnoliopsida > Proteales > Proteaceae > Telopea > Telopea speciosissima. The sequence goes on from NW_025317622.1 coordinate 8,567, forward strand.
CCATGATGTGGTTCGAGGATTGAGCAGAAAGGCACTAGCCCCACATTGTTTTGAAGATCGATCTCCATAAAGCTTATGATTCTCTCAGTAGGAGGTTTTTGTTTGAGATTATGGAGAGAATGGGTTTCCCTCGCAGTTCATTGGTTGGGTGAAGGTTTGTGTGGACTCCCCTTCTTTCTCCATTTTATTGAATGGGAGTCCGGCAGGATATTTTAAAGGAGGAAGGGGTATTCGGCAGGGGGATCCAATATCTCCTTACCTATTCACTATTGCTATGGAGGGCTTCTCGGCTATGATGAGGAAATTGGAGGTTGAAAATAGGATCACTCTTCTCCCCAGGTGCAAGAGGTCCCATCTCTCTCACCTTATTTTTGCTGATGATTTGATGATATTCGTGAAAGCCACCACGGACTCTATTTCGGCTGCTGGGGTCCTGGGTGATTTTCATACCTACTCGGGTTGAAACTCAACAGGACTAAGTCCTCTATTATTTTAGGGGCCTAACCCACACGGCCGGATCGCAACTTTTGGAATTAACGAATTTTGTGGATACCAAATTACCTATTCGGTATTTAGGTGTTCCGCTTGTCTCTCGGAAATTAACTTTTGCTGATTGCACCTCTATTCTGGATCGTGTTAGGAGCAGACTTGATGGATGGAAGGCTCGGTTCTTATCTTTTGCGGGAGGCTTGGTTGTTGATCTCGATCCTTCAGGGGTGTTATATCTATTAGTCAGGACTCTTTGGTTTGCTTGGTGCTCTCAAGACAAAGCTGGAGTCTATGTTCTCGAATTTTCTATGGGCTGGCCCATCTCTTCATCGTAAGGTACATTACATTTCTTGGGATAGAATTTGTAAGCCTAAGGCTGAAGGGGGCCTTGGAATTAGGAGGATTTCTGATATGAATTCTGCGGGTATCCTTAAGCAAATCTGGTGGATTGCTTCTAGGAAGGACAGCCTTTGGGTTAGATGGGTGTACACCCGATACCTTAGAAATGATTCTATTTGGACTGTTAAGACTTCCCAAAATTGCTCTTGGGTGTGGAGAAAGATTCTTAAATATAGGGACTTGGCTGAACCCCATATCTATCATATTATTGGGAATGGCCACTCTACTAGACTATGGTTGGATTATTGGCACCCCAAAGGGGTTTTGATTAAAAGGTTTGGTGATCGGATTCGATATGATGTTGGTTCCACCAGGCTTGCCTTGGTTTCGATCTTATTAGGAATGGCCAATGGCTTTCCCCCTCGGGCTCTTTTGATCGATTCTGTTTTTAGAGACCTCCCTAGTATTCCCATTGTTAATGGAAGGGCAGATCTTGTTGTTTGGAAAGGTACGGCTAATGGCACTTTTTCTACAAAGTCGGCTTGGGAGAAAGTGAGGAGTAGATCTATAATGGTAGCTTGGCACAAGCTTGTTTGGTTTCCTGGTTTTTTGCCTAGGCATTCCTATACTGCTTGGAGATGCCTGATGTCAGGGCTCCCCACAAAAGACCAGCTTCAAAGAAGGAATATAAATATTGGGCAGAATTGTATTCTTTGTTGGGGAAATTCAGAATGCCATAGCCATTTATTCTTTGAGTGTCCTTTTTCCAGAAACATTTGGGATAGAGTTAGTTCTATGCTTTTCCTTGGTGGTAAAGGCCCGGCTGGCCTCCTCGATGTGGTTAACTGGCTTGTTCAGGTAGTGTGTGTTAATGATAATTTGGATGTTATCCCTAAGATGGCTTTTTGTGCGTCAATCTATCATGTTTGGTGGGAGAGAAATCAGCGTCTCTTCAGTAATCAAGCAAGGTCTTATGATGCTATTATCCAAGCTATTAAGTTTGATGTTGTGACTAAGGGCTCTCAAAGCCCTATTTCGGTTGCCTATTCACCTAGGAATCAATTCTTGGTCGATATGTGGGGTTTACAGGTGAGATGGGCTGCTTGTTATTCCCAAAGCTTGTGTCCGGCCCATACCTCCAAGCAGATTTGTTTACTTTGCATTGCGATGGTTCCTTGAGGGAGATAGAGCTGCTTACGGGGGCCTTATTCGCAATACCTTGGGGGACCCGGTTTTGGCTTATGTCGGCAAAGGTGTGGAGGCCTCGGTTCTTCATATGGAGTTACTAGCCATTTACAGGGGGGGTTACTCTGTGCTTACAGAGAGAGCTTCGCCATATGTCCATCAGATCTGATTCGAAGGTGGCTATCGATATTCTTACAGGTGTTTCCAGCTGCCCTTGGAGTGTATATACCTTGAAGTTCCAGATTTTGTCTAGCCTAAACCAGTTGGCTCGTTATGAGATAAGGCATGTTTGGAGGGAGTTGAATCAGCCGGCGGATTTTATTGCTTCTATTGATCTTAGTGATGGGGAGACTATTTTATATCCTTCGGGTTTTGTTGAGGATCTTAACCGGTTGATTTATGATGATGTCTCCGGTAAGGTCCAGTTTAGACCTCCTTGATTGGGTCGGGTGTCTTTCTCATGTATTACCGAGGGGCATGTCCTCGGGGGGTGTGGGGCCCTTCCTCCCTCTTAGAGTTGTCTAAGGGTTGGAAGTAGGCTGCCTTCTTTTGTTTTCTTTCTTTTTCTTTTATACACATACATCTTACTTATCGAAAAAAAAAGGTATCGATTCGAAGGTCAGGACCCTCAACATCGCATCCACACGTCTAATAAGAGATAAGGAGACCTTTTTAAAAAATATTAAACCCAAAAGAATACAGAAATGCCCCCAAATAACCCAAAATGACCCACCCTGTCTGGTTTAAATCGTAAATAAACATATGTTGAAATAGGTATCGATTCGAAGGTCACGACCCTCAACATCGCATCCACACATCTAATAAGAGATAAGGACACTTGTCAAAAAATCCCAAGCCCAAAAAAGTACAGAAATGCCCCCAAATAACCCTAAATGACCCACCCGGTCTGGATTAAACTGAAAATGAACGTATGCCGAAATAGGTATCGATTCAAAGGTCACGACCCTCAACACCGCATCCACACGTCTAATAAGCGGTACGAACACTTTTTTGAAAATCCCATGCCCAAAAAAGTATAGAAATGCCCCCAAATAACCCCTAACGACCCATCCATTCTTGTTTAAACCGAAAATGAACATATGCCAAAATAGGTATCGATTCGAAGTTCACGACCCTCAACATCGCATCCACACGTCTAATAAGAGATAAGGACACATTTTAGAAAATTCCAAACCCAACAAAGTACAAAAATGCCCCCAAATAACCCCAAACGTCCCACCCGATCTTGTTTAAATCGAAAATGAACATATGTCGAAATAGGTATCGATTCGAAGGTAACAACCCTCAACATCGCATCCACACGTCTAATAAGAGATAAGGACACTTTTCAGAAAATCCCATGCCCAAAAAAGTAAAGTAATACCCCCAAATAACCCCAAACGACTCACCTAGTATGGTTCAAATTGAAAATGAACGGATGCCAAAATAGGTATCGATTCGAAAGTCACGACCCTCAACAACACATCCACACCTCTAATAAGAGATAAGGACACTTTTTAGAAAATACCAAACCCAACAAAGTGCAAAAATGCCCCCAAATAACCCCAAACATCCCACCCGGCCTTGTTTAAATCGAAAATGAACATATGTCAAAATAGGTATCGATTTGAAGGTCACGACCCTCAACACCGCATCCACACAACAAATTAGAGATACCGACACTTTTTAGAAAATCCCAAACCCAAAAGAGTATAGAAATGCCCCCAAATAACCCCAAACGACCCACCCAGTATGATTTAAATAAAAAAAGAACATAAGTAAAAATAGGTATAGATTCGAAGGTCACTACCCTCAACACCGCATCTACACGTCTAATAAGAGATAAGGACACTTTTTAGAAAATACCAAACCCAAAAAAGTATAGAAATGCCCCCAAATAACCCCAAACGACCCACCCGGTACGGTTTAAATAATAAATAAACATATGTCGTAATAGGTATCGATTCGAAGGTCAGGACCCTCAACATCGCATCCACACGTCTAATAAGAGATAAGGAGACTTTTTAAAAAATATTAAACCCAAAAGAATACAGAAATGCCCCCAAATAACCCCAAACGACCCACCCTGTCTGGTTTAAATCGTAAATAAACATATGTCGAAATAGGTATCGATTCGAAGGTCACGACCCTCAACATCGCATCCACACATCTAATAAGAGATAAGGACACTTTTCAAAAAATCCCAAGCCCAAAAAAGTACAGTAATGCCTCCAAATAACCCCAAATGACCCACCCAGTACGGTTTAAATTAAAAATGAACGTATGCCGAAATAGGTATCGATTCAAAGGTCATGACCCTCAACACCGCATCCACACGTCTAACAAGAGGTACAAACACTTTTTTGAAAATCCGATGCCCACAAAAGTATAGAAATGCCCCGAAATAACCCCTAACGACCCACCCAGTCTTGTTTAAATCGAAAATGAACATATGCCAAAATAGGTATCGATTCGAAGGTCACGACCCTCAACATCGCATCCACACGTCTAATAAGAGATAAGGACACATTTTAGAAAATTCCAAACCCAAAAAAGTACAAAAATGCCCCCAAATAACCCCAAACGTCCCACCCGGTCTGGTTTAAATAAAAAATGAACATATGCCGAAATAGGTATCGATTTGAAGGTCACGACCCTCAACATCGCATCCACATGTCTAATAAGAGATAAGGACACTTTTCAAAGAATCCCAAACCCAAAAAAGTACAAAAATTCCCCCAAATAACCCCAAACGACCCATCCGGACTTGTTTAAACCGAAAATGAACATATGCCGAAATAGGTATCGATTCGAAGGTCACGACCCTCAACATCGCATCCACATGTCTAATAAGAGATAAGGACTAATTTTAGAAAATACCAAACCCAAAAAAGTACAAAAATGCCCCCAAATAACCCCAAACGACCCACCCGGTCTGGTTTAAATTGAAAATGAACATATGTCAAAATATGTATCGATTCGAAAGTCACGACCCTCAACATCGCATCCACACGTCTAATAAGAGATAAGGACACTTTTTAGAAAATACCAAACCCAAAAAAGTATAGAAATGCCCCCAAATAACCCCAAACGACCCACTCGGTCTGGTATAAATAGAAAATGAACATATCTAGAAATAGGTATCGATTCAAAGGTCACTACCCTCAACATCGCATCCACACGTCTAATAAGAGATAAGGACACTTTTTAGAAAATACCAAACCCAAAAAAGTGCAGAAATGTCCCCAAATAACCCCAAACGACCCACCCGGACTTGTTTAAATCGAAAATGAACATATTTCAAAATAGGTATCGATTCGAATGTCACGACCCTCAACAATGCATCCACACGTCTAATAAGTGATAAGGACACTATTTAGAAAATCCCAAACCCAAAAAAGTATAGAAATTCCCAGTATAACCATAAATGAGCCACCCGATTTGGATTAAATAAAAAATGAACATATGTCGAAATAGGTATCGATACGAATGTCACGACCTCAACATCGCTTCCACTTGTCTACTAGGAGATAAGGACACTTTTTAACAAATACAAAACCCAAAAAAGTACAAAAATGCCCCCAAATATCGCCAACGGACCCACCCGATCTGGTTTAAATCGAAAATTACGTATGCCAAAATAGGTATCGATTCGAAGATCACGACCCTCAACATAGCATCCACACGTCTAATAAGCGATAAGGACACTTTTCAGAGAGTCCCAAACCCAAAAAAGTATAGAAATGCCCCAAAATTACCCCAAACGTCCCACCCGGACTTGTTTAAACCAAAAATTAACATACGTCGAAATAGGTATCGATTCGAATGTCACGACCATCAACATCACATCCACAAGTCTAATAAGAGAGAAGGACCCTTTTCAAAAAATCCCAAGCCCAAAAAAGTATAGTAATGCCCCCAAATAACCCTAAAGGACCCACCTAGTACGGTTTAAACTGAAAATGAACGTATGCCAAAATAGGTATCGATTCGATGGTCACGATCCTCAACACCGCATCCACACATCTAATAAGAGATAAGGACAGTTTTTAGAGAATACAAAACCCAATAAAGTACAAAAATGCCCCCAAATATCCCCAAACATCCCACCCGGTCTTGTTTAAACCGAAAATGAACATATGTCGAAATAGGTATTGATTCAAAGGTCACGACCGTCAACATCGCATCCACACGTCTAATAAGAGATAAGGACACTTTTTAGAAAATACCAAACCCAAAAAAGTGCAGAAATGCCCCCAAATAACCCCAAACAACCCACTCGGTATGGTCTAAATAAAAAATGAACATATGTCGAAATAGGTATCGATTCGAAGGTCACTACCCTCAACACCGCATCCACACGTCTAATAAGAGATAAGGACACTTTTTAGAACATACCAAATACAAAAAAGTACAGAAATGCCCCCAAATAACCCCAAACGACCCACCCGGTACGGTTTAAATAAAAAATGAACATATGTCGTAATAGGTATCGATTCGAAGGTCACGACCCTCAACACCGAATCCACACGTCTAATAAGAGATAAGGACACTTTTTAGAAAATATCAAACCCAAAAGAGTACAGAAATGCCCCGAAATAACCCCAAACGACCCACCTGGTCTGGTTTAAACCGTAAATGAACATATGTCAAAATAGGTATCGATTCTAAGGTAACGACTCTTAACATCGCATCCACACGTCTAATAAGAGATAAGGACACTTTTCAGAAAATCCCAAGCCCAAAAAAAGTACAGTAATGCCCCCAAATAACCCCAAACGACTCACCTAGTATGGTTCAAATTGAAAATGAACGGATGCCAAAATAGGTATCGATTCGAAAGTCACGACCCTCAACATCACATCCACACCTCTAATAAGAGATAAGGACACTTTTTAGAAAATACCAAACCCAAAAGAGTACAGAAATGCCCCCAAATAACCCCAAACATCCCACCCGGCCTTGTTTAAATCGAAAATGAACATATGTCAAAATAGGTATCGATTCGAAGGTCACGACCCTCAACACCGCATCCACACGTCTAATAAGAGATAAGGACACTTTTCAGAAAATCCCAAGCCCAAAAGAGTATAGAAATGCCCCCAAATAACCCCAAACGACCCACCCGGTACGATTTAAATAAAAAAAGAACATATGTCGAAATAGGTATCGATTCGAAGGTCACTACCCTCAACACCGCATCCACACGTCTAATAAGAGATAAGGACACTTTTTTAGAAAATACCAAACCCAAAAAAGTATAGAAATGCCCCCAAATAACCCCAAACGACCCACCCGGTACGGTTTAAATAATAAATAAACATATGTCGTAACAGGTTTCGATTCGAAGGTCACGACCCTCAACATCGCATCCACACGTCTAATAAGAGATAAGGACACTTTTTAGAAAATACCAAACCAAACAAAGTGCAAAAATGCCCCCAAATAACCCCAAACATCCCACCCGGCCTTGTTTAAATCGAAAATGAACATATGTCAAAATAGGTATCGATTCGAAGGTCACGACCCTCAACACCGCATCCACACATCAAATTTGAGATACCGACACATCAAAAAAGTACATAAATGCCCCCAAATAACCCTAAATGAGCCACCGGTTGGGTTTAAGCTGAAAATGAACATATGTGAAAATAGGTATCGATACAAAGGCCACGACCCTCAACATCGCATCCACACGTCTAATAATAGATAAGGACACTTTTTAAAAAATACAAAACCCAAAAAAGTACAGAAAGACCCCCAAATAACCCCAAAGGACCCACCCGATCTGGTTTAAACAAAAAATGAACGTATCCTGAAATAGGTATCGATTTGGACGTCACGACCCTCAACATCGCATCCTCATGTCTAATAAGAGATAAGGACACTTTTCAAAGAATCCCAAACCCAAAAAAAGTACAGAAATGCCCCCAAATAACCCCAAACGTCCCACCCGGACTTGTTTAAACCGAAAATGAACATATGTCGAAATAGGTATCGATTCGAAGTTCACGACCCTCAACATTGCATCCACATGTCTAATAAGAGATAAGGACACATTTTAGAAAATACCAAACCCAACAAAGTACAAAAATGCCCCCAAATAACCCCAAACGTCCCACCCGGTCTTGTTTAAATTGAAATTGAACATATGTCAAAATATGTATCGCTTCGAAAGTCACGACCCTCAACATCGTACCCACACATCTAATAAGAGATAAGGACACTTTTTAGAAAATACCAAACCAAAAAAAGTATAGAAATGCCCCCAAATAACCCCAGACGACTCACTCGATACGGTTTAAATAAAAAATGAACATATCTCGAAATAGGTATCGATTCAAAGGTCACTACCCTCAACACCGCATCCACACGTCTAATAAGAGATAAGGACACTTTTTAGAAAATACCAAACCAGAAAAAGTGCAGAAATGCCCCCAAATAACCCCAAACGACCCACCCGGACTTGTTTAAATCGAAAATGAACATATGTCAAAATAGGTATCGATTCGAAGGTGACGACCCTCAACATTACATCCATACGTCTAATAAGTGATAAGGACACATTTTAGAAAATCCGAAGCCCAAAAAAGTATAGAAATTCCCCAGATAACCATAAATGAGCCACCCGATTTGGATTAAATAAAAAATGAACATATGTCGAAATAGGTATCGATACGAATGTCACGACACTCAACATCGCTTCCACTTGTCTACTAGGAGATAAGGACACTTTTTAACAAATACAAAACCCAAAAAAGTACAAAAATGCCCCCAAATATCCCCAAAGGACCCACCCGGTCTGGTTTAAACTGAAAATGAACATATGCCAAAATAGGTATCGATTCGAAGATCACGACCCTCAACATAGCATCCACACGTCTAATAAAAGATAAGGACACTTTTCAGAGAGTCCCAAACCCAAAAAAAGTACAGAAATGCCCCCAAATAACCCCAAACGTCCCACCCGGACTTGTTTAAACCAAAAATGAACATACGTCGAAATAGGTATCGATTCAAATGTCACGACCATCAACATCACATCCACAAGTCTAATAAGAGATAAGGACCCTTTTCAAAAAATCCCAAGCCCAAAAAAGTATAGTAATGCCCCCAAATAACCCCAAAGGACCCACCTAGTACGGTTTAAACTGAAAATGAACGTATGCCGAAATAGGTATCGATTCGATGGTCACGATCCTCAACACCGCATCCACACATCTAATAAGAGATAAGGACAGTTTTTTAGAGAATACAAAACCCAATAAAGTACAAAAATGCCCCCAAATATCCCCAAACATCCCACCTGGTCTTGTTTAAATCGAAAATGAACATATGTCGAAATAGGTATTGATTCAAAGGTCACGACCGTCAACATCGCATCCACAGGTCTAAAAAGTGATAAGGACACTTTTTAGAAAATACCAAACCCAAAAAAGTGCAAAATTGCTCCCAAATAACCCCAAACAACCCACTCGGTACGGTCTAAATAAAAAATGAACATATGTCGAAATAGGTATCGATTCGAAGGTCACTACCCTCAACACCGCATCCACACGTCTAATAAGAGATAAGGACACATTTTAGAACATACCAAATACAAAAAAATACAGAAATGCCCCCAAATAACCCCAAACGACCCACCCGGTACGGTTTAAATAAAAAATGAACATATGTCGTAATAGGTATCGATTCGAAAGTGACGACCCTCAACACCGAATCCACAAGTCTAATAAGAGATAAGGACACTTTTTAGAAAATATCAAACCCAAAAGAGTGCAGAAATTCCCCGAAATAACCCCAAACTACCCATCTGGTCTGGTTTAAACCGTAAATGTACATATGTCAAAATAGGTATCGATTCTAAGGTAACGACTCTTAACATCGCATCCACACGTCTAATAAGAGATAAGGACACTTTTCAGAAAATCCCAAGCCCAAAAAAGTACAGTAATGCCCCCAAATAACCCCAAACGACTCACCTAGTATGGTTCAAATTGAAAATGAACGGATGCCAAAATAGGTATCGATTCGAAAGTCACGACCCTCAACATCACATCCACACCTCTAATAAGAGATAAGGACACTTTTTAGAAAATACCAAACCCAACAAAGTGCAAAAATGCCCCCAAATAGCCCCAAACATCCCACCCGGCCTTGTTTAAATCGAAAATGAACATATGTCAAAATAGGTATCTATTCGAAGGTCACGACCCTCAACACCCCATCCACACATCTAATTAGAGATACCGACACTTTTTAGAAAATCCCAAACCCAAAAGAGTACAGAAATGCCCCCAAATAACCCCAAAAGACCCACCCGGTACGATTTAAATAAAAAAAGAACATATGTCGAAATAGGCATAGATTCGAAGGTCACTACTCTCAACACCGCATCTACACGTCTAATAAGAGATAAAGACACTTTTTTAGAAAATACCAAACCCAAAAAAGTATAGAAATGCCCCCAAATAACCCCAAACGACCCACCCGATACGGTTTAAATAATAAATAAACATATGTCGTAATAGGTATCGATTCGAAGGTCACGACCATCAACATCGCATCCACACGTCTAATAAGAGATAAGGACACTATTTAGAAAATACCAAACCCAACAAAGTGCAAAAATACCCCCAAATAACCCCAAACATCCCACCCGGCCTTGTTTAAATCGAAAATGAACATATGTCAAAATAGGTATCGATTCGAAGGTCACGACCCTCAACACCGCATCCACACATCAAATTTGAGATACCGACACATCAAAAAAGTACATAAATGCCCCCAAATAACCCTAAATGAGCCACCCGGTTGGGTTTAAGCTGAAAATGAACATATGTGAAAATAGGTATCGATACAAAGGCCACGACCCTCAACATCGCATCCACACGTCTAATAATAGATAAGGACACTTTTTAACAAATACAAAACCCAAAAAAGTACAGAAAGACCCCCAAATAACCCCAAAGGACCCACCCGATCTGGTTTAAACAAAAAATGAACGTATCCTGAAATAGGTATCGATTTGGACGTCACGACCCTCAACATCGCATCCTCATGTCTAATAAGAGATAAGGACACTTTTCAAAGAATCCCAAACCCAAAAAAAGTACAGAAATGCCCCCAAATAACCCCAAACGTCCCACCCGGACTTGTTTAAACCGAAAATGAACATATGTCGAAATAGGTATCGATTCGAAGTTCACGACCCTCAACATCGCATCCACACGTCTAATAAGAGATAAGGACACATTTTAGAAAATACCAAACCCAACAAAGTACAAAAATGCCCCCAAATAACCCCAAACGTCCCACCCGGTCTTGTTTAAATTGAAATTGAACATATGTCAAAATATGTATCGCTTCGAAAGTCACGACCCTCAACATCGTACCCACACATCTAATAAGAGATAAGGACACTTTTTAGAAAATACCAAACCAAAAAAAGTATAGAAATGCACCCAAATAACCCCAGACGACTCACTCGGTACGGTTTAAATAAAAAATGAACATATCTCGAAATAGGTATCGATTCAAAGGTCACTACCCTCAACACCGCATCCACACGTCTAATAAGAGATAAGGACACTTTTTAGAAAATACCAAACCAGAAAAAGTGCAGAAATGTACTCAAATAACCCCAAACGACCCACCCGGACTTGTTTAAATCGAAAATGAACATATGTCAAAATAGGTATCGATTCGAAGGTGACGACCCTCAACATTACATCCATACGTCTAATAAGTGATAAGGACACATTTTAGAAAATCCGAAGCCCAAAAAAGTATAGAAATTCCCCAGATAACCATAAATGAGCCACCCGATTTGGATTAAATAAAAAACGAACATATGTCGAAATAGGTATCGATACGAATGTCACGACACTCAACATCGCTTCCACTTGTCTACTAGGAGATAAGGACACTTTTTAACAAATACAAAACCCAAAAAAGTACAAAAATGCCCCCAAATATCGCCAACGGACCCACCCGATCTGGTTTAAACTGAAAATTACTGTATGCCAAAATAGGTATCGATTCGAAGATCACGACCCTCAACATAGCATCCACACGTCTAATAAAAGATAAGGACACTTTTCAGAGAGTCCCAAACCCAAAAAAGTACAGAAATGCCCCAAAATTACCCCAAACGTCCCACCCGGACTTGTTTAAACCAAAAATGAACATACGTCGAAATAGGTATCGATTCAAATGTCACGACCATCAACATCACATCCACAAGTCTAATAAGAGATAAGGACCCTTTTCAAAAAATCCCAAGCCCAAAAAAGTATAGTAATGCCCCCAAATAACCCCAAAGGACCCACCTAGTACGGTTTAAACTGAAAATGAACGTATGCCGAAATAGGTATCGATTCGATGGTCACGATCCTCAACACCGCATCCACACATCTAATAAGAGATAAGGACAGTTTTTAGAGAATACAAAACCCAATAAAGTACAAAAATGCCCCCAAATATCCCCAAACATCCCACCTGGTCTTGTTTAAATCGAAAATGAACATATGTCGAAATAGGTATTGATTCAAAGGTCACGACCGTCAACATCGCATCCACAGGTCTAAAAAGTGATAAGGACACTTTTTAGAAAATACCAAACCCAAAAAAGTGCAGAAATGCCCCCAAATAACCCCAAACAACCCACTCGGTATGGTCTAAATAAAAAATGAACATATGTCGAAATAGGTATCGATTCGAAGGTCACTACCCTCAACACCGCATCCACACGTCTAATAAGAGATAAGGACACTTTTTAGAACATACCAAATACAAAAAAGTACAGAAATGCCCCCAAATAACCCCAAACGACCCACCCGGTACGGTTTAAATAAAAAATGAACATATGTCGTAATAGGTATCGATTCGAAGGTCACGACCCTCAACACCGAATCCACACGTCTAATAAGAGATAAGGACACTTTTTAGAAAATATCAAACCCAAAAGAGTACAGAAATGCCCCGAAATAACCCCAAACGACCCACCTGGTCTGGTTTAAATCGTAAATGAACATATGTCAAAATAGGTATCGATTCTAAGTTAACGACTCTTAACATCACATCCACACGTCTAATAAGAGATAAGGACACTTTTCAGAAAATCCCAAGCCCAAAAAAGTACAGTAATGCCCCCAAATAACCCCAAACGACTCACCTAGTATGGTTCAAATTGAAAATGAACGGATGCCAAAATAGGTATCGATTCGAAAGTCACGACCCTCAACATCACATCCACACCTCTAATAAGAGATAAGGACACTTTTTAGAAAATACCAAACCCAACAAAGTGCAAAAATGCCCCCAAATAACCCCAAACATCCCACCCGGCCTTGTTTAAATCGAAAATGAACATATGTCAAAATAGGTATCGATTCGAAGGTCACGACCCTCAACACCGCATCCACACATCTAATTAGAGATACCGACACTTTTTAGAAAATCCCAAACCCAAAAGAGTACAGAAATGCCCCCAAATAACCCCAAACGACCCACCCGGTACGATTTAAATAAAAAAAGAACATATGTCGAAATAGGTATAGATTCGAAGGTCACTACCCTCAACACCGCATCTACACGTCTAATAAGAGATAAAGATACTTTTTTAGAAAATACCAAAACCAAAAAAGTATAGAAATGCCCCCAAATAACCCCAAACGACCCACCCGATACGGTTTAAATAATAAATAAACATATGTCGTAATAGGTATCGATTCGAAGGTCACGACCATCAACATCGCATCCACACGTCTAATAAGAGATAAGGACACTTTTTAGAAAATACCAAACCCAACAAAGTGCAAAAATACCCCCAAATAACCCCAAACATCCCACCCGGCCTTGTTTAAATCGAAAATGAACATATGTCAAAATAGGTATCGATTCGAAGGTCACGACCCTCAACACCGCATCCACACATCAAATTAGAGATACCGACACATCAAAAAAGTACATAAATGCCCCCAAATAACCCTAAATGAGCCACCCGGTTGGGTTTAAGCTGAAAATGAACATATGTGAAAATAGGTATCGATACAAAGGCCACGACCCTCAACATCGCATCCACACGTCTAATAATAGATAAGGACACTTTTTAACAAATACAAAACCCAAAAAAGTACAGAAAGACCCCCAAATAACCCCAAAGGACCCACCCGATCTGGTTTAAACAAAAAATGAACGTATCCCGAAATAGGTATCGATTTGGACGTCACGACCCTCAACATCGCATCCTCATGTCTAATAAGAGATAAGGACACTTTTCAAAGAACCCCAAACCCAAAAAAAGTACAAAAATGCCCCCAAAAAACCCCAAACGTCCCACCCGGACTTGTTTAAACCGAAAATGAACATATGTCGAAATAGGTATCGATTCGAAGTTCACGACCCTAAACATCGCATCGACACGTCTAATAAGAGATAAGGACAGATTTTAGAAAATACCAAACCCAAAAAAGTACAAAAAATGCCTCCAAATAACCCCAAACTTCCCACCCGGTCTTGTTTAAACCGAAAATGAACATATGTCAAAATATGTATCGATTCGAAAGTCACAACCCTCAACATCGCACCCACACGTCTAATAAGAGATAAGGACACTTTTTAGAAAATACCAAACCAAAAAAAGTATAGAAATGCCCCCAAATAACCCCAAACGACCCACCCGGTACGGTTTAAATAAAAAATGAACATATGTCGAAATAGGTATCGATTTGAAGGTCACTACCCTCAACACCGCATCCACACGTCTAATAAGAGATAAAGACACTTTTTAGAAAATACCAAACCAAAAAAAGTACAGAAATGCCCCCAAATAACCCCAAACGACCCACCTGGTATGGTTTAAATAAAAAATGAACATATGTCAAAATAGGTATCGATTCGAAGGTCACGACCCTCAACATCGCATCCACACGTCTAATAAGAGATAAGGACACTTTTTAGAAAATACCAAACCCAAAAAAGTATAGAAATTCCCCCAGATAACCTTAAATGAGCCACCCGGTTTGGATTAAATAAAAAATGAACATATGTCGAAATAGGTATCGATATGAATGTCACGACACTCAACATCGCTTCCACATATCTAATAGGAGATAAGGACACTTTTTAACAAATACAAAACCCAAAAAAGTTCAAAAATGCCCCCAAATATCCCCAAAGGATCCACCTGATCTGGTTTAAACTGAAAATTACCGTATGCCGAAATAGGTACTGATTCGAAAATCACAACGCTCAACATAGCATCCACACGTCTAATAAGAGATAAGGACACTTTTCAGAGAGTCCCAAACCCAAAAAAAGTACAGAAATGCCCCCAAATTACCCCAAACATCCCACCCGGACTTGTTTAAACCGAAAATGAACATATGTCGAAATAGGTATCGATTCGAATGTCACGACCCTCAACATCGTATTTACACGTCTAATAAGAGATAAGGACACTTTTAAAAAATCCCAAGCCAAAAAAGTACAGTAATACCCCCAAATAACCCCAAAGGACCCACCTGTATCTGGTTTAAACTGAAAATTACCGTATGCCAAAATAGGTATCGATTCGAAGATCACGACCCTCAACATAGCATCCACACGTCTAATAAGAGATAAGGACAGTTTTTAGAGAATACAAAACCCAACAAAGTACGAAAATGCCCCCAAATAACCCCAAACGTCCCACCCAGTCTTGTTTAAATCGAAAATGAACATATGTCGAAATAGGTATCGATTCGAAGGCAACAACCCTCAACATCGCATCCACACATCTAATAAGAGAGAAGGACACTTTTTAGAAAATACCAAATCGAAAAAAGTACAGAAATGCCCCTAAATAACCCCAAACGACCCACTCGGTACGGTTTAAATAAAAAATGAACATATGTCGAAATAGGTATCAATTCGAAGGTCACTACCCTCAACATCGCATCCACACATCAAATAAGAGATAAGGACACTTTTTAGAAAATACCAAACCCAAAAAAATGCAGAAATGCCCTCAAATAACCCCAAATGACCCATCCGGTACGGTTTAAATAAAAAATGAACCTATGTCGTAATAGGTATCGATTCGAAGGTCACGACCCTCAACACCACATCCACACATCTAATAAGAGGTAAGGACACTTTTTTGAAAATACCTAAACCAAAAAAGTACGGAAATGCCCCCAAATAACCCCAAACGACCCACATGGTCTGATTTAAACCGAAAATGAACATTTGTCGAAATAGGTATCGATTCGAAGGTACCAATCCTCAACATCGCATCCACACATCTAACAAGAGATTAGGACACTTTTTAGAAAATACCAAACCCAAAAAAGTACATAAATGCCCCCAAAAAACCCTAAATGAGCCACCCAATTGGGTTTAAACCGAAAACGAACATATGTCAAAATAGGTATCGATACAAAGGGCACGACCCTCAACATCGCATCCACACGTCTAATAATAGATAAGGATACTTTTTCACAAATACAAAACCCAAAAAAGTACACAAAGACCCCCAAATAACCCCAAAGGACCCACCCGATCTGGTTTAAATAAAAAATGAACGTATCCCAAAATAGGTATCGATTTGGGGGTCACGACCCTCAACATCGCATCCTCATGTCTAATAAGAGATAAGGACACTTTTCAAAGAATCCCAAACCCAAAAAAAGTACAGAAATACCCCCAAATAACCCCAAACGTCCCACCCGAACTTGGTTTAACCGAAAATGAACATATGTCAAAATAGGTATCGATTCGAAGTTCACGACCCTCAACATCGCATCCACATGTCTAATAAGAGATAAGGACACATTTTAGAAAATACCAAACCCAACAAAGTACAAAAATGCCCCCAAATAACCCCAAACGTCCCACCCGGGCTTGTTTAAACCGAAAATGGTATCGATTCGAATGTCATGACCCTCAACATCGCATCCACACGTCTAATAAGTGATAAGGACACTTTTTAGAAAATACCAAACCCAAAAAAATACAAAAATGCCCCCAAATAACCCCAAACGACCCACCCGGTATGGCCAAAATAAAAAATGAACATATGTCGAAATAGGTATCGTTTCGAAGGTCACGACCCTCAACACCGCATCCACACATCTAATAAGAGATAAGGACACTTTTTAGAAAATACTAAACTCAATAAAGTTCAAAAATGCCCCCAAATAACCCCAAACAACCCACTCGGTCAGGTTAAAACCGAAAATGAACATATGCCGAAATAGGTAACGGTTTGAAGGTCATGATCCTCAACTTAGCATCCACACGTCTAATAATAGATAAGGACATTTTTTAGAAGTTACCAATCCCAAAAAAGTACAAAAATGCCCCAGATATCCCCAAACGACCCACCCGGTCTGGTTTAAACCGAAAATGAACATATGTCAAAATATGTATCACTTCAAAGGTCCCGACCCTGAACATCGCATCCATACGTCTAATAAGAGATATGGACACTATTCAGAAAATCCCAACCCTAAAAAAGTACAGAAATGCCCCCAAATAACCCCAAACAATCCACCCGGTCCGGTTTAAACAAAAAATGAATATATGTCGAAATAGGTATCGATTCGAAGGTCACGACCCTCAACACCGCATCCACAAATCTAATAAGAGGTACGAACAGTTTTAAAATAATCCCAAGCTCAAAAAAGTATAGAACTGCCCCCCAAATAACCCCAAACGACCCACCCGATCAAGTTTAAACCGAAAATGAACATATGCCGATATAGGTATTGATTCGCAGGTCAGGACCCTCAACATCACATCCACACGTCTAATAAGAGTTAAGGACACTTTCTAGAAAATCCCAAGCCCAAAAAAGTTCAGATAGGCCCCCAAATAACCACCCCAAATGACCCACCCGATCTGGTTTAAACCAAAAACGAACATATGCCAAATAGGTATCGAATCGAAGGTCACAGCCCTCAACATTGTATCCTCATGTCGAATAAGAGACAAGCAAACTTTTTAGAAAATACCAAAGCCAAAAAAGTACAGAAATGCCCTCAAATAACCGCAAACGACCCACTCGGTATGGTTTAAACCGAAAATGAACATATGTCAAAAATGGTATCGATTCGAAGATCACGACTCTCAACATTGCGTCCACACTTTTAAAAAGAGATAAGGACACATTTTAAAAAATCCCATGCCCAAAAAAGTACAGAAATGGCCCTAAATAACCCCAAACAACCTACCCGGTCTGGTTTAAGCCGAAAATAAACATATGCCAAAATAGGTATCGATTCGAAGGTCACGACCCTCAACATTGCATCTACACGTCTAATAACAGACAAGAACACTTTTTAGGAAATACCAAACCCAAAAAAGTATATAAATGCCCCCAAATAACCCCAAACGAGCCACCCGATCTGGTTTAAACCGAAACTGAACATATGTCAAAATAGGTATGGATTCAAAGGTTACGATCCACAACATCTCATCCACATGTCTAACAAGAGATAAGGACACTTTTCAGAAAATCCCAAACCCAAAAAAGTACATAAATGCCCCCAAATAACCCCAAACTACCCACCCAGTCTGGTTTAAATAAAAAATAAACATATGTCAAAATAAGCATCGATTCGAAGGTCACGACCTTGAACATCCCAAGCCTAAAAAAGTATAGAAATGCCCCCAAATAACCCCAAACGACCCACCTGGTATGGTTTAAATAAAAAATCTGAACGTATGTCGAAATAGGTATCGATTCGAAGGTCACGACCCTCAACACCGCATCCACACGACTAATAAGAGGTACGAACACTTTTTAGAAAATCCCAATCACAAAAAAGTACAGAAATTCCCCCCGATAACCCCAAACGACCCACCCGGTCTTGTTTAAACCAAATATGAACATATGCCAAAAAAGGTTTCGATTCGAAGGTCACGACCCTCAACATCGCATCAACATGTCTACTAACAGACAAGGACACCTTTTAGAAAATACCAAACTCAAAAGAGTATCGAAATGCCTCTAAATAACCCTAAACAACCCACCCGGTCCACCCCCCCCCTGGTTTAAACCGAAAATGAACATATGTCGAAATAGGTATCGATTCGAAGGTAACGACCCTCAACATCGTATCCACACGTCTAATAAGAGACAAAGACACTTTCTTGAAAATACCAAAACCAAAAAAGTACAGAAATGCCTCCAAATAACCTCAAACGACCCACACGGTCTAGTTTAAACCAAAGTTGAATATATGTCGCAATTGGTATTGATTCGAAGGTCACGATCCTCAACATCGCATGCACACGTCTACCAAGAGATATGGACACTTTTTAGCAAATTGGAAGCCCAAAAAAGCACAGAAATGCCCCCAAATAACCTTAAATGAGCCACCCGGTCTGGTTTAAACCGAAAATGAACATATTTCGAAATAGGTATCGATACGAAGGTCACGATCCTCAACATCGCATCCACACGTATAATAAGAGATAAGGACACTTTTTAACTGATACCAAATCAAAAAAACTACAGAAATGCCCCAAAATAACCCCAAATGACCCACCCGATCTGGTTTAAATAAAAAATGAATGTATGAAGAAATAGGCATCGATTCGAAGGTCATGACCCTTGACATCGCATCCACACATCTAATAAGAGAAAAAGATACATTTCAGAGAATCCCAAACCCTAAAAACGTACAAAAATGCCCCCAAATAACCCCAAACGTCCCACCCGGTCTTGTTTAACTGAAAATAAACATATGTCAAAATAGGTATCGATTCGAAGGTCACGACCCTCAACATCACATCCACACGTCTAATAAGGGATACAATCACTTTTTAGAAAATACCAAACCTAAAAAAGTATAGAAATGCCCCCAAATAACCCCAAACTACCCACCTGGTATGGTTTTAATAAAAAATGAACATATGTCAAAATAGGTATTGATTCAAAGGTCACGACCCTCAACAACGCATCCACACGTCTAATAAGTGGTACGGACACTTTTTAGAAAATCCCAAGCCCAAAAAAATATAGAAATGTCCCCAAATAATCCCAAACGACCCACTCGGTCTAGTTTAAAACTGAAAATGAACATATGCCGAAATAGGTATCCATTCGAAGGTCAGGACCCTCAACAACGTATCCACACGTCTAATAAGAGATAAGGACAGTTTTTAGAAATTACCAAACACAATAAAGTACAAAAATGCCCCCAAATAACTCCAAACGACCCACCCAGTCAGCTTTAAATCAAAAATGAACCGAAAATGAACATATCCTCAACATTGCAGCCACACGTCTAATAAGAGATAAGGACACTTTTTAGAACATACCAAACCCAAAAAAGTATAGAATTACCCCCAAATAAGCCCAAACGACCCACCCGGTTTGGTTTAAACAAAAAATGAACATATGTCAAATTAGGTATCGATTCGAAGGTCATGACCCTCAACACCGCATCCACACATCTCACAAAAGATACAGACACTTTTAGAAAATCCCAAGCCCAGAAAAGTACAAAAATGCCTCCAAATAACCCCAAATGACCCACCCGGTCTAGTTTAAAACAAAGATGAACATTTGCCGAAATAGGTATCGATTCGAAGGTCATGACCCTAAACATCACCTCCACACGTCTAATAAGAGATAAGGACACTTTTTAGAAAATGCCAAATCCAAAAAAGTACAGAAATGCCCCCCAAATAACCCTAAACGACCCACCCGGTCTGGTTTAAATAAAAAATGAACATATGTCAAAATTGGTATCGCTTCGAAGGTCACGACCCTCAACATCGCATCCACACGTCTAATAAGAGATAAGGACACATTTTAGAAAATCCCAAGCCCAAAAAAGTATAGAAATTCCTCCAAATAACCCCAAATGACCATATGTCCATCAGATCTGATTCGAAGCTGGCTATCGAGATTCTTACAGGTGTTTCCAGCTGCCCTTGGAGTGTATATACCTTGAAGTTCCAGATTTTGTCCAGCCTAAACCAGTTGGCTCGTTATGAGATAAGGCATGTTTGGAGGGAGTTGAATCAGCCGGCGGATTTTATTGCTTCTATTGATCTTAGTGATGGGGAGACTATTTTATATCCTTCGGGTTTTGTTGAGGATCTTAACCGGTTGATTTATGATGATGTCTCCGGTAAGGTCCAGTTTAGACCTCCTTGATTGGGTTGGGTGTCTGTCTCATGTATTACCGAGGGGCATGTCCTCGGGGGGTGTGGGGCCCTTCCTCCCTCTTAGAGTTGTCTAAGGGTTGGAAGTAGGCTGCCTTCTTTTGTTTTCTTTCTTTTTCTTTTTATACACATACATCTTACTTATCGGAAAAAAAAAGGTATCGATTCGAAGGTCACGATCCTCAACATCGCATCCACACGTCTAATAATAGACAAGGACACTTTTTAGAAAATACCAAACCCAAAAAATTACAGAAATGCCCCCAAATAACCCCAAATAACCCACTCGGTCTGGTTTAAATCGAAAATGAACATATATCGAAATAGGTATTGATTCAAAGGTCACGACCCTTAACATCGTATCCATACGTCTAATAAGAGATAAGGATACTTTTAAGGAAATCCCAAGCCTAAAAAAGTACAGAAATGCCCCCAAATGACCCACCCGGCCTAGTTTAAACAAAAAATGAACATATGTCAAAATTGGTATCGATTCGTAGGTCACGACCCTCAACACTATATCCACTCATCCAATAAGAGGTACGAACACTTTTTAGAAAATCCCAAGCCCAAAAAAGTACAGAAATGCCCCCAAATAACCCCAAGCGACCCACTCGATCTTGTTTAAACAAAAAATTAACATATACCGAAATAGGTATTGATTCGAAGGTCACAACCCTCAACATTGCATCCACACGTCTAATAAGAGATAAGGACACTTTTAAGAAAATCCCAAGCCCGAACAAGAACAGAAAGGCCCCCAAATAACCCCAAACAACCCACCCGATTTGGTTTAAACCGAAAATGAACATATGCCGAATAGGTATCGAATAAAGGTCACAACCCTCAACAGCGTATCCACACGTCTAATAAGAGATAAGGACACTCTTTAGAAAATACCAAACCCAAAAAAGTACAGAAATGCCCAAAAATAACCCCAAACATCCCATCCGGTCTTGTTTAAACCGAAAATGAACATATGTCGAAATAGGTATCGACATATGTTCATTTGGGGTTATTTGGGGGACAACATCCTTGTCTGTCATGATGTGGTTCGAGGTTTAGAGCAGAAAGGATCTAGCCCAACAGCAGTGCTGAAGATTGACCTTCATAAAGCGTATGACTCCCTTAGTAGGAAGTTCTTGTTTGTTTTAATGGAAAGAATGGGTTTCCCTCAGAAGTTTATTGGTTGGGTGAAGGCTTGTGTTGATACTCCTTTCTTCTTCATCTTATTGAGTGGAAGTCCTACTGGTTTTTTCAAAGGGGGTAGAGGAATACGGCAGGGGGATCCTATTTCTCCATATTTGTTCACTATTGCCATGGAGGGGTTTTTAGCATTGATGAGGAAGTTGGAGGTGGAGGGCAGCATTAGCCTCCTTCCCAGGTGTAAGTGTTCCCACCTTTCCCACCTTATCTTTGCCGAAGACTTGATGATCTTCGTGAAGGCCACCACGGATTCTGTTTCGGCCTGCCTGGGGGCCTTGGATGATTTTCATACCTACTCTGGGTTGAAACTCAACAGGGCTAAGTCCTCTATTATTTTAGGGGGCCTCACCCACACGGCCAGACTGCAACTTTTGGAATTAACGAACTTTGTGGATACCAAGTTACCTATCCGGTATCTTGGTGTTCCTCTCATTGCTCGAAAGTTGGCTTTTGCAGATTGTTCTTCCATTTTGGATCGGGTGAGGAGTAGGCTTGATGGTTGGAAAGCTCCGCTCTCATCCTTTGTAGGGCGGCTGCAAATTTTAAGCTCTATTCTTCAAGGCTGCTACATTTACTGGTCAGGGATTTTCGGGCTGCCTGGAGCTCTAAAGAATAAGCTGGATTCCATCTTCTCCAACTTCCTTTGGTCTGGCCCGTCTCTTGATCGTAAGGTACATTACATCTCTTGGGATAAGATTTGCAAACCTAAGGCCCAAGGGGGTCTTGGTATTAGGAGAATTTTTTATATGAACATTGCAGGGATTTTTAAACAAATTTGGTGGATTGCCTCTAAGAAAGACAGGCTTTGGGTTAGGTAGGTCAATACCCGCTAGCTAAAGAATGATTCTATTTGGACTGCAAAGATCCCCCAAAATTGCTCTTGGGTTTGGCAGAAAGTCCTCAAATTTAGAGATCAGATTGAGCCACATATCCATCATATTATTGAGAATGGCCAAGCTACTAGACTTTGGTTGGATAATTGGCATCCCAAAGGGGTTTTGATTAAAAGATTTGGGGATCGGATCCGTTATGATGCTGGTTCTCACCCGCTTGCCATGGTTTTGGACTTTATTAGGGATGGACATTGGCATCTGCCCCCTCAGGGTTCTTTTGATCTGATTACTATTTTGAGGGATCTACCTAGTATTCCTATTGTGAGTGGTGAGAAGGATCTTATTGTTTGGAAGGAAACTTCTAATGGTCTCTTTACTACCAAGTCTAGGCACTCTTGTACTGCCTGGAGGTGCCTGATGGGAGGGTTGCCAACTAAAGACCAACTCATTAGAAGGAATATTGTTGTAGGACAGAATTACGTCCTGTGTTGGGGAGGTTTGGAGAGCCATGACCATCTCTTCTTTGCGTGTCCCTTTTCTAATACCATATGGGATAGGGTTAGCTCTATGTGTTCTCTCAATGGCAAAGGACCTGCTGCCCTGGCTGATGTGGTCAATTGGCTTTCTCATGTGGTTTGTGCTAAAGATAAGATGGATGTTATTCCCAAGCTTGTTTTTTGTGCGACGATTTATCATGTTTGGAGGGAGAGGAATCAACGGCTCTTTAGTACTCAGTCAAGGTCTTATGATAAGATCCTTCAAGACATCAAATTTGATGTTTTCACTAAAGGTTCTCAATGTCTGATTTTGGCTGCCCATACTCCTAGGAATCAATATTTGGTTGACAAGTGGGGGGTCCAAGTGCAGTGGGCCCATACGGCTCCGAAAATCTGTTTCTGGCCAAAGCCCCCTGCTCAATTGATTTCTCTCTATTGTGATGGGTCCTTGAACGGAGATAGAGCTGGTTATGGGGGTCTCATTCATGATTCCTTAGGAGATCCGATTCTGGCCTATGTTGGTAAAGGGTTGGAAGCTTCGGTTCTTAGCATGGAATTGAAAGCTATCCATAGAGGAGTGGTTTTGTGCTTAGAGAGGAACCTCCGTTATGTTTCTATCAGATCTGACTCGAAGTTGGCCGTGGAGATTGTTACAGATGTGATTGGCTGCCCCTGGAATGTTTATGCTTTGAAGTACCAGATCATCTCTATGTTGGACCAATTGGCTCGCTATGAAGTAAGGCATGTTTGGAGAGAACTGAACCAACCGGCGGACTTTATTGCTTCCATAAATAGTGGGGATGGGGAAACTATTATGTATCCTCAAGAGTTTCATGAGGACCTGATGTGGCTGATTCATAATGATTCTGTTGGTAAGGCCCAGTTTAGGCCTCCGTAATTGGGTTTGGGTGGTTCTCCTAATATATTCGAGGGGTTTGTCCTCAGGGGTGTGGGGCCTGTTTCTCCTCCTTAGGTCTGTCTAAGGGGTGATAGTAGGTTCCCTTCTCTTGTATCTTTTTTTTTTCTTCTTCTATACAAACACAAATTACTTATAAAAAAAAAAAGGTATCGATTCGAAGGTCATGACCCTCAACATCGCATCCACATGTCTAGTAAGAGATAAGGACACTTTTTAGAAAATACCAAACCCAAAAAATTACAGAAATGCTCCCATATAACCCCAAATAACCCACCTGATTTGGTTTAAATAAAAAATGAACATATTTCAAAATAGGAATCGATTCAAAGGTCACGACCCTTAACATCGCATCCATACGTCTAATAAGAGATAAGGATACTCTTAAGAAAATCCCAAGCCTAAAAAAGTACAGAAATGCCCCCAAATAACCCCAAACAACCCACCCGGTTTGGTTTAAACCAAAATTGAACATATGTCAAAATTGGTATCGATTCGTAGGTCACAATCCTCAACACCGTATCCACTAGTCCAATAAGAGTTACGAACACTTTTTAGAAAATCCCAAGCCCAAAAAAGTACAGAAATGCCCCCAAATAACCCCAAACGACCCACCCGGTATGGTTTAAATCGAAAATGAACATATGCCAAAATCGGCATCGATTCGAAGGTCATGAGCCTCAACACTGCATCCACACATGTAACAAGAGATACAATCACTTTTTAGAAAATCCCAAGCCCAAAAAAGTATAGAAATACGTCCAAATAACCCCAGACGACCCACCCGGTCTAGTTTAAATCAAAAATGAACATATTCCAAAATAGGTATCAATTCAGAGGTCACGACCCACAACATCGCATCCACACATCTAATAAGAGGTAAGGACACTTTTTAAAAAATGCCAATTCCAAAAAAAGTACAGAAATGCCCCCAAAAAACCCCAAACGACCCACCCGGTCTTGTTTAAACCAAAAATGATTATATGTCGAAATAGGTATCGATTCGAAGGTCACGACCCTCAACATCGCAACCACACGTCTTATAAGAGATAAGGACACAGTTTAGAAATACCAAGCCCCAAAAAGTATAGAAATGCCTCCAAATAAGCCCAAACGACCCACCCGATTTGGTTTAAACCAAAAATGAACATATGTCGAATTAGGTATCGATTCGAAGGTCACGACCCTTAACATCACATCCACCCGTCTAACAGGAGACAATGACACTTTTTAGAAATGCCCCCCAAATAACCCCAAATGATCCACCCGGTCTGGTTTAAATCGAAAATGAACATATGCCAAAATAGGCATCGATTCGAAGGTCATGACCCTCAACACCGCATCCACACGTCTAACAAGAGATACAATCACTTTTTAGAAAATCCCAAGCCCAAAAAAGTACAAAAATGCGTCCAAATAACCCCAAATGACCAGTCCAGTCTAGTTTAAACCGAAAATGAACGTATGCCAAAATCGGTATTGATTTGGAGGTCATGACCCACAACATCGCATCCACACATATAATAAGAGGTAAGGACACTTTTTAGAAAATGCCAAATCCAAAAAAGTACAGAAATGCCCCCAAGAAACTCCAATCGACCCACCCGGTCTCGTTTAAACCAAAAATGAACATATGTCAAAATAGGTATCGATTCGAAGGTCACGACCCTTAACATCGCGTCCACACATCTAATAAGAGATAAGGACACATTTTAGAAAATACCAAACCCAAAAAAGTTCAGAAATGCCCCCAAATAAGCCCAAACGACCCACCCTATTTGGTTTAAACCAAAAATGAACATATGTCGAATTAAGTATCGATACGAAGATCGATTCGAAGTCAGGAGGAGAGAGAAGCTTTGGCGATTTTGAGAGGGGGGGTTTTGGTTTTGATCTTGGTGATGGCCGGCCGGCCTCTTGCTTCGGCTGCTGGCTTTCCTCCTCTTCTCTTCTCGGGAGGGAGGGATGGAGGGGGGGGGGGAAATAGATGGATCGAGTGAGGAGGGTGTGGGTGGGGCTGCTTATGGGGTTCCAGGGGGTGGTGATTGGCCTGCTCTTGGTGGTGCGGCTGGGTTGGTTGAAGGGGCTGTTTCTTTGGTTCATGGTGGTGTTCGTTTGGATGAGGTTGCTGGTTCTATTGGCTTGGGACATCAAGGAGGAAGCTCTTCACGAGGGGGGTCAAAGAAGAAAGGGGGGGTTCCATGGTCTGCATTCTTTCCCTCTTTGTCTTCTTCTTTACTTGGTGATGGCTTGAAGCTTTCCTTTGTGGAACCCGAGGAGATTGATGGGGTGCGGGTTGCTAAATGCCTGGAGTCCATAATCAAAGAGGGGCTTGAGAAATGGAGAAACACTCTTTTGGGGCATTTTATTGGGGGCAGGCCGAGCTTCACTTTTGCCCGTGATATGTTGTTAAAACAGTGGAAGATTTCAGGTCATGTCGATGTTAATCTATTGGACAGTGGGTTTTTTATTTTCAGATTTAATCTTGAGGAGGATAAAGTTAAAGTTCTTGAAGGGGGTCCTTGGTACATGCAAAGAAGGCCAATGATCCTTCGTCCTTGGAGCCCGAATGCTTGTTTGGAGAGGGTTGATTTATGCTCTGTTCCTGTTTGGATTTCTCTCCCCAATCTTCCTTTTCACTTTTGGTCCTCTCAAGCTTTGAGTTCGATTGGGAGTGTCATTGGGCAGCCTATTGTGACTGATAAAATGACGAGGTCCATGGAGAGATTATCGTATGCTCAACTTTGTGTTGAAGTCTCTGCTGATAAGGATCTTCCTTTGTCTGTTCCAGTATATGGTGATGAGGGGTTTGCCTTTACCCAAAAGGTTGTTTATGATTGGAAGCCTCCACGGTGCAAGCATTGCAAAGTGTTTGGTCACCTAATTGATTCATGCAAGTTCGGCAGAAATGTCCAATCCCAGAAGAGTTCATGGTTTAGGAAGGAGTGGCGTGTGAAGGGAGCTGCTGGGAATGATGATGGAGTCTTGGATGGTGGTGGTGATGGGTTGCCGGCGGTTCAAGCTGGTATAGTTGCTGGGCAGCCGAGTGTACAAGTTGGGGAGAGTGATGAAGTTTCTAATGTTGATTCCGTTATTTCAGATGTTAAAAAAGGAAGTGGAGATTGTTTACCTATGGGGAAGGACTCCAGTTTTGGGAAGAGGATTTTTAAAAATCCTGTGACGTCTCTTGGGGAGCACTCAAAGGCTAAAGGGCTGGCTCATTCTAATGCGTTTGCATTATTGGAAGATCTAACGGAGGAAATTGGAAGGATGGAAAGCCAGGTTTTTATCTTATGCTGGGCGTCTCCAACTTATCTCTTCTGTGCTCCAAGGATGCTACATTTACTGGGCTGCCAGGTAACCTTATCTCATAGCTTGAGTCTATGTTTTCTAATTTCCTTTGGTCAGGCCCCTCGCTTGAAAGGAAAATGCACTTTATTTCTTGGGATGCGGTCTGCAAGCCTAAAACTGAAGGAGGTCTTGGGCTTAAGCGGGTTAAGGAGATGAATGTGGCTGGTATTATGAAGCAAATCTGGTGGATTGCCTCCAAGTAAAACTGACTTTGGGTGCATTGGGTCCAGCAGAGGTACCTCAAGCAGGAATCGCTTTGGACAGTTAAGGTGTTGCAAAATTGCTCTTGGGTTTGGAGGAAAGTTTTGAAATATAGAGATAAGGCATTGCCTTTAATTAATACCTTCATTGGCAATGGCAGATCTACCAAACTTTGGCTCGACAAGTGGCACCCAGAGGGAGTCCTTTTTAATAGGTTTGGTAGTAGGATTTGCTATGATGCGGGATCTTATGCGCTTGCAGCCCATCATGCACTTGTCAAGGAAATTGTTTGGGATGGAGACTGGCTGCCTGGCCCTTCAACCTCTTTTGACCTTATTGATGTGTGGAGAGCCCTCCCCTCCATTGATAAGTTGCATGGTGACAACCCGGATTTGGTAGTCTGGACTGGCAATCCAACAGGTATCTTTTCAACCAAATCGACTTGGAATGCCACCCGTGTGAAGGCCAATCCCGTGGATTGGAGTGAAGCAGTTTGGTTTGAAGGCAGCATTAAGTCCCACTCTTTTGTTTCTTGGAGGTGTCTGGTCGATGCTCTCCCCACTAGGGATAATCTTCTTCACAGGAGGATCCCGGTTCAACATAGTTGTGAGTTTTGTTGGGCTGGTATTGAGAGCAGAAACCATCTTTTCTTTGCTTGCCCTTTTTCAATTGATATTTGGAGGAGGATCTTTGGTATGTTTTCTCTTCATGGACAGGCTCCCATGAACATATTTGATGCTGCCGTTTGGGTTCGGTATGCGGCAGGAAGAGCGGGGAGCTTAGGTGTGGTTTTAAAGCTTGCATTTTGTGCCACTGTCAAGCATATTTGGTTTGAAAGAAATTTTAGAATTTTTCGCCAAAAGGCTAGATCTAAGGATCAGATTGTGGAAGCTATCAAGGGGGATGTTAGGTCTGCAGTCACATCTGGTTCTTTGAGTGGGGATCCTAGTCCTGCTAATTCCCACATTGCTTCGGCCTGGAACTTGCAAGTTCATTGGACTATTAGGATGCCGAGACCATGCTCGTGGGTCTTACCTCCTAACAATTTGTGGTCCCTTCACTGTGATGGTTCGTTGTCCGATGGTAGAGCTGCTTTTGGAGGAGTGATTCGTAATGCGATTGGACAACCTGTAGCTGCATTTGCTAACCAAGGGCTGGAACTTTGCATTCTCTCCATGGAGCTGGCTGCTATACATAGAGGCATCTCCCTTTGTATAGAGAGAAGAATCCTTGATGTTTCTATCAGATCTGATTCCAAGTTGGCGATTGACACTATTTCTGGCAAGGTTGTAGGACCTTGGAAAGTACAACCTCTCAAGAGTAGAATCCTTGCTTTGGCTAATGATTTGAGAATGAAAGAATTCACCCATGTTTGGAGAGAACAAAATCGACCAGCAAATTTTATGGCTGCAGTCCCTTGCGACTCACATGGGGTAGTTTGGGATCCTGGAGATTTCCCCCCTGCCCTTATTGACTACCTTAAGCAGGACTCGGATTTTGTCACTTATTACAGGCCGTAGCCTTTTTGGCTCCGTTCTTGTTTGATGGGGCCTGTCCCATCGTGCTTTGGGTTCTCTTCCCCTTGTCGGGTTCTTAGAGAATGCCTTCTTTTGTAGTTTTTTCCTCCTTTTCTAATACAATCTTCTTACTTATCGAAAAAAAAAAACAAAAAAAACAAAAAAAAAAAATGGAGGAGGTTCACTATGACCCGGCTGAAATGATGTTGGACTCAGCATCGTGTGCTATCTTATTAGGTAATGATTTGTTTGAGGAAGCTGGTTTGGAGGAAGAAGATTGTTCGCCCCTACGTTTAGCCATTCTTCCAAATTTGGAAAAGAAGGATGGTGGGGAGTATCCAACTTCCAAGAATTCTGAGCCTAATTTGAATAAGGATTCTATATCTGACATGGTGGAGGAGATCCCTAGTGCGTTGTCTGTGGAAGTCCAGGCTGTAAATGATAAAGGTGAGGTGGATTCTAGAAATTCGTTGGAGATGGCTGATCCTAATCCAAGGGTGGATGCGGCTATGGTACTTGCTAAGCCTTCGGCCAATTTTGAAAGACTAAAGAAGCAGGCTGAGGAGGTTCGGGCTATCCAAGGACAGTCCGGGAAAGGTATGGGTCCTTTAAGCTCTTCTTCTTATTCTTTGTTGGGCCGGCCCATGGGGAGGGGGTCTAGATTCCAGGCCCAGTGGGTTCCCTTGAATCCTAAAGATTCCTTTGGTGGTAAAGGTGATGGCCCTAGTAAGGGGGGGAGGGGGAGCCAGCTCTAGCCCTGCTGCCATATGAAGTGTTTATCCTGGAATGTTAGAGGCTTGAATTCCTCTACCAAACGGCTGGGGATTAAAAAAAATTTGATGGACCATCAGGTTAAATTGTCTTGTCTCCTTGAAACCAAGGTGAAGGTGGATAATTGTGCCGATGTTTTTGACAATTTTATTTCAGATTGGAAATATTTACACAATGCTGAGGCTGATGCTCCCATTCGGATTTGGTTGGGTTGGGACTCTAATGTTTTTAAAGTGGAAGAGATTCAGAAGACCTTGCAATTTATTCACGTTCGGGTTTCGATTTTGGGAACCTCTATTACCTTTTTGTGTACTGCAGTGTATGCTGTTAATGCCATAGAAGGGAGCAAGGATTTGTGGAGGGATGTGGGGGCTTTTCTAGTTCTATTCTAGATCCTTGGGCTGTTCCAGGAGATTTTAATGTGGTGCGCAACCAAAATGAGAAGTTTGGAGGGGACCCTATTCAGCAGGAGGCTGTGGATGACTTTAATTCTTTTATTGATGACACAGGGCTGGTGGACCTCAAATGGAAGGGGGAAGCTTTCACTTGGAATAATAGACAAAGTGGGGATACCCGAATTTGTTGCAAGTTGGACAGGGTGTTGGTTAATTTGGTTTGGATGGAGGTGCTTAGGTCCTCCTAAGCAACTGTTCTCCCCCTTAGCCTTTCTGATCACTCCCCTGTGGTGGTGGCAATTTTAGATGCTGCTAATTTTGGCCCTAAACCATTCAGATTTTTTGAGGCTTGGATTGGGAGAGATGGGTTTGATGAAACAATGGTCAAGGGCTGGGAGCAGCCGGTTAGCATGAATCTTAACCCCATTCTTCGGTTTGCTGCTCAGCTTAGGAATGTCAAGAAGGAACTTAGGAGATGGAATAAGGAGTGTGTCGGTGATGTTTTTGCTGCGGTTAAGGCTGCTAGAGCTGAGTTGACCCAGATTCAGAGTAACCTTGGTGCTAACCCTAGTGATCTAAACTTGGTTTCCTTGGAGACTCAAGCAAAACGGAAGCTGTGGGAAGCTTTGGCCGTTGAAGAAAAATTTTTAAAGGAAAAATCAAGGGTGAAACACATTTAGCTGGGTGATGGTAACAACAGTTTCTTCCATAAATCTATGGTGTGTAGATAGAATAGGAACCATATTCTAGAAATTCAAGGGGACGGGGGTGTTACTGTCAAGGATCCCAATCTTAAAGCATGCAACTATCTCCTTCTATAAAAGGTTGTTTGGGGCTGATTATGATGATAGTGCTTCTTTTCCCAGTTCGGTTCCTTTACAGGGTGGGTTATCTTTTGCTCAACAGGAGGATCTTATTGGTCCTGTGGCTAATAAGGAGATTTTGGAAGTGGTGTTTGCTATGAAGAGCTCCAAGGCTCCAGGGCCTGATGGGTTTGGGGCTGGTTTTTTCAAGCACTGTTGGGATGTAGTGGGGGAAGATTTGACTTTGGCTTTTAAGTGGTTCTTTACTAGGTCTTACCTCCCAGGTTCGATTAATGCCACTTTTATTAGCCTGATTCCGAAGACTAGTGATGTTTCTTCTTTTGCGGGGTATAGGCCCATAGCCCTTTGTAATCTTTTTTATAAGATTATCACTAAGATCTTATCTAATAGATTGCAGAGAGTTGTTGGACATGTGGTCAGTGACAAGCAATCGACCTTTATAAAGGGGAGGTCAATTGTGGATAATATCCTTATTTGTCATGATGTGGTCAGAGGTGTTGAGCAGAAAGGAGTTAGCCCCACAGCTGTGTTGAAGATTGACCTTCATAAGGCTTATGATTCTCTTAGTAGGAAGATTCTGTTTGACATTATGGAAAGAATGGGTTTCCCATAGAAGTTTATTGGGTGGGTGAAGGCTTGTGTTGGCTCCCCTCCTTTCTCCATCTTGCTTAATGGCAGCCCAGCTGGTTACTTCAAAGGGGGCAGGGGTATCAGGCAAGGGGATCCCATCTCCCCCTATCTCTTTACTATTGCTATGGAGGGATTTTCTACCTTGATGAGGAAGTTGGAAACCGAGGGCAAGATTAGTCTTCTTCCCAGGTGTAAGGGGGGGTCCCATCTGTCGCACCTTATTTTTGCTGATCATCTGATGATTTTCGTGAAGGCTTGCCATGATTCTATGTCTGCCTGTTTGGGGGCCCTGGATGAGTTTCATACCATCTCTGGGTTGAAACTCAACAGGGCTAAGTCCTCTATTATCTTAGGGGGCCTTACCCGGCCGGCCTGCAACTTTTGGAATTAACGAATTTTGTGGACACCAAGCTCCCTATCCGGTATCTTGGTGTTCCTCTTGTGTCTCGAAAGTTGGGCATTACAGATTCCTCGTCTATTGTAGATCGAGTGCAGAGCAGGCTTGATGGGTGGAAGGCCCAGTTTCTATCTTTTGCGGGCGTGTTCAATCTGTTGAGCTCTGTCCTTCAAGGTTGTTATATTTAGGTCGGGATTTTTGCTCTTCCAGTGCGAGTTAAGAGGAAGCTGGAATCCATCTTCTCAAATTTTCTTTGGTCTAGCCCCTCTCTTCAACGTAAGGTTCATTATATTTCTTGGGATAATATTTGCAAACCTAAGTCTGAAGGGGGTCTTGGCATAAGGAGGATTTCTGATATGAATACAGCTGGTATTCTGAAGCAAATCTGGTGGATTGCCTCTAAGAAGGACAGTCTTTGCGTTAGGTGGGTTAACACCCGGTACCTTAAAAAGGACTCTATTTGGACTGTTAAAGTCCCTCAAAATTGTTCTTGGGTTTGGAGGAAAGTTCTTAAATTTAGAGACCTGGTTGAGTCTCATATACACCACATCATTGGGGATGGCCGATCTACTAGGCTGTGGTTGGATAATTGGCACCCCCAAGGTGTTTTGATGAAAACTTTTGGGGACCGTATTCGATATGATGCTGGTTCCCACCGGCTTGCTTGGGTTTCAGATCTTATTAGGAATGGTAATTGGTATGCTCCTCCTCAAGGCTCCTTTGATTTGATTTCAGTTTGGAGGGATCTACCTTCTATTCCCCTTGTTAATGGGGGGAAAGACCTTATTGTCTGGAAGAATTCTTCTAATGGCCAGTTTAGTACCAAATCGGCTTGGGATTTGGTTAGAACTAGTGCTGCTAAGGTGGACTGGTTCAGGCTTGTTTGGTTTTCTGGGTTTCTTCCTAGGCATTCTTGTACTACTTGGAGGTGTTTTATGGGGGGCCTTCCAACCAAGGATCAACTTAGTTAAAGAAACATCTTGGTTGGGAAGAATTGTGTTCTTTGTTGGGGGGGCTTGGAGACTCAATCTCACCTGTTTTTTGAATGCCCTTTTTCCAACTCTACTTGGAACAGGGTTAGTGCTTTGTGCTCTTAGTGGGAAGGGGCCTGCCGGCCCAGCTGATGTGGTTAATTGGTTTTCTTTTGTGGTTTGCACCAATGACAAACTTGATACCATTCCTAAGTTGGCATTTTGTGCTTCAGTTTACCATATTTGGTGGGAGAGGAATCAGCGGCTTTTTAGTAATACTTCTAGAACCTTTGACAGAATTTTCCAAGATATAAAGTTTGATGTTGTTACTAAAGGGTCCTACCCTCCCATTGGGGCAGCTAGTACCCCAAGGAATCAGTTTTTGGTTTACAGGTGGGGGATTCAGGTTAATTGGATTGTTTCGGTTCCTAAACCTTGTTCTTGGTTTTCTCCTTTAGCCAATATGGTTGCGCTACATTGTGATGGTTCTTTGAGTACGGACAGAGCAACTTATGGGGGGCTTATTCAGCATTCCAATGGAGACCCGATTCTGGCTTTTGTGGGCAAAGGGGTGGAGCCTTCAGTGCTTGCCATGGAATTACTAGCTATTCACAGAGGGGTTGCCTTGTGCTTGGACAAGGGTTATCACAGTATTTCTATTCGATCTGATTCGAAGTTGGCGGTAGATATCATTATTGGTACTTTCAGCTGCCCTTGGAATGTGTACGTCTTGAAATGTCAGATTTGCTCTCTTTTGAACCAGCTGACTCATCTTGAAGTGAAACATGTCTGGAGGGAACTGAACCAGCCGGCAGATTTTGTCGCTTCTATTGACAGTGGAGATGTGGAATCCATTCTTTATCCCTGGGACTTTCCTGAAGATCTAATGAGGCTGATTCATGATGATATTGATAGGAAGACCTACTTTAGGCCTCCTTGATTGGGGTGGGAGTAGGGTTTTCTTGTTTTCCGAGGGGTTTGTCATCGGGGGGGTGTGGGGCCTCTTCTTCTCCCTTAGGCCTGTCTAAGGGGTGGTAATTGGCTGCCTTCTATTGGCCTCTTTTTCTTTTTATATTCTCACATACTACTTATCCAAAAAAAAAAGTATCGATACGAAGGTCATGACCCTCAACATCGCATCCACACGTCTAATAAGAGACAAGGACACTTTTGAGAAAATACCAAACCCAAAAAAGGTTAGAAATGCCCCAAAATAACCCCAAACGACGCACCTGGTCTGGTTAAAATTGAAAATGAACATATGCTGAAATAGGTAACGATTTGAAGGTCACGATCCTGAACATCGCGTCCACACGTCTAATTAGAGATAAGGACACGTTTTAGAAAATCCCAAACCCAAAAAAATACCGAAATGGCCCCAAATAACCCCAAACGACCCACCCGGTCTCGTTTAAACAAAAAATTAACATATATCGAAATAGGTATTGATTCGAAGGTCACGACCCTCAACTATGAATCCACACATGTAATAAGAGATAAGGACACTTTTAAGAAAATCCCAAGCCTGAAAAAGAACAGAAAGGCCCCCAAATAACCCCAAACGAGCCACCCGATTTGGTTTAAACCGAAAATGAACATATGTCGAATAGGTATCGAATCAAAAGTCACAACCCTCAATATCGCATCGACACGTCTAACAAGAGATAATGACACTTTTTAGAAAATACCAAACCCAAAAAAGTACAGAAATGCCCCAGAATAACCACGAACATCCCATCCGGTCTTGTTTAAACCAAAAATGAACATATGCCGGAATAGGTATCGATTCGAAGGTCACGACCCTCAACATCGCATCCACATGTCTAGTAAGAGATAAGGACACTTTTTAGCCAATACCAAACCCAAAAAAGTACGAAAATGCCCCCAAATAAGCCCAAATGACCCACCTGGTCTGGTTTAAACCAAGAATGAACATATGTCAAAACAGGAATCGATTCAAAGGTCATGATCCTCAACACCGCTTCCACACGTCTAACCATAGATAAAGACAATTTTTAGAAAATTCGAAGCCCAAAAAAGTACAGAAATGCCCCAAAACACCCCCAAATGACCCATCCGGTCTAGTTTAAATAAAAAATGAACATATGCCAAAATAGGTATCGATTCGGAGGTCACAACCCACAACATCGCCCCATTAGGGTGTTCTTCCATTTATCAAGACCTTTTTTAATCATCTCATCCGGACACTTCGCAGCCAAAGTCCCACCAATCTCCTCAGGCTCAACATAAGACAACTTCAACCCATCACCAAAAATCGAAGAAGAAGAGGAAGAAAAGAGGGCAGACCATGGAACCCCAACCTTCTTCGGGTATGATTGATTCAACCCACCTGAAATATCATCCTTTTGCTGTAAAAAAACACCAGAATTCAGCACCGCTCACCGAACCACAAGAAGGCTCACCAAGAAGCAGCACCCTATTCCCATCACCCTCACCTTGCAGCGCCGGAACCTCCTTGCCCACACCTTCAACACTCCCTGCAGACCAGCCAAGAGATGGCCAAGCACCACCATCACCATCACCACCCGAACCTCCAAAAGCAGCCACTTCAACAGCCCCCACACCCGAGCCAACTTCCTCCCCAACCCCAGCATTCCTCTCACCCGAACTGTGAAGAGGAAGGAGACCATTAGCTACAACTAATGGCCTGCCGGCCATCACCAAGAGAACACACCAAGATCCTCACTCCCAAAATTGCCAGAGCTTCTACCCAGAGTAAGTATGAAAAAAATCTTTGAATCAATACCTATTTCGATATATGTTCATTGTCAATTTAAACTAGACCGGGTGGGTTATTTGGGGTTATCTGGGGGCATTTCTATAATTTTTTGGGTTTGGTATTTTCTAAAAAGTGTCCTTGTCTATTATTAGACGTGTGGATGCGATGTTGAGGGTCGTGACCTTCGAATCAATATCTTTTTTTTTCCGATAAGTAAGATGTATGTGTATAAAAAGAAAAAGAAAGAAAACAAAAGAAGGCAGCCTACTTCCAATCCTTAGACAACTCTAAGAGGGAGGAAGGGCCCCACACCCCCCGAGGACATGCCCCTCGGTAATACATGAGACAGACACCCAACCCAATCAAGGAGGTCTAAACTGGACCTTACCAGAGACATCATCATAAATCAACCGGTTAAGATCCTCAACAAAACCCAAAGGATATAAAATAGTCTCCCCATCACTAAGATCAATAGAAGCAATAAAATCCGCCGGCTGATTCAACTCCCTCCAAACATGCCTTATCTCATAATGAGCCAACTGGTTTAGGCTGGACAAAATCTAGAACTTCAAGGTATATACACTCCAAGGGCAGCTGGACACACCTGTAAGAATCTCGATAGCCAGCTTCGAATCAGATCTGATGGACATATGGTCATTTGGAGTTATTTGGAGGAATTTCTGTACTTTTTTGGGCTTGGGATTTTCTAAAATGTGTCCTTATCTCTTATTAGACGTGTGGATGCGATGTTGAGGGTCGTGACCTTCGAAACGATACCAATTTCGACATATGTTCATTTTTTATTTAAACCAGACCGGGTGGGTCGTTTAGGGTTATTTGGGGGCATTTCTGTACTTTTTTGGATTTGGCATTTTCTAAAAAGTGTCCTTATCTCTTATTAGACGTGTGGAGGTGATGTTTAAGGTCATGACCTTCGAATCGATACCTATTTCAGCATATGTTCATCTTCGTTTTAAACTAGACCGGGTGGATCATTTGGGGTTATTTGGAGGTATTTCTGTACTTTTCTGGGCTTGGGATTTTCTAAAAAGTGTCTGTATCTTTTGTGAGATGTGTGGATGTGGTGTTGAGGGTCATGACCTTCGAATCGATACCTATTTTGACATATGTTCATTTTTTGTTTAAACCAGACCGGGTGGGTCGTTTGGGCTTATTTGGGGGCAACTCTATACTTTTTTGGGTTTGGTATGTTCTAAAAAGTGTCCTTATCTCTTATTAGACGTGTGGCTACGATGTTGAGGATCGTGACCTTTGAATCGTTACCTATTTTGGCATATGTTCATTTCCGGTTTAAAGCTGACTGGGTGGGTCGTTTGGAGTTATTTGGGGGCATTTTTGTACTTTATTGTGTTTGGTAATTTCTAAAAACTGTCCTTATCTCTTATTAGACGTGTGGATACGTTGTTGAGGGTCCTGACCTTCGAATCGATACCTATTTCGGCATATGTTCATTTTTAGTTTTAAACCAGACGGAGTGGGTCGTTTGGGGTTATTTGGGGACATTTCTGTATTTTTTTGGGCTGGGGATTTTCTAAAAAGTGTCTGTACCACTTATTAGACGTGTGGATGCGTTGTTGAGAGTCGTGACCTTTGAATCGATACCTATTTTGACATATGTTCATTTTTTATTAAAACCGTACCAGGTGGGTAGTTTGGGGTTATTTGGGGGCATTTCTATACTTTTTTAGGTTTGGTATTTTCTAAAAAGTGACTGTATCCCTTATTAGACGTGTGGATGCGATGTTGAGGGTCGTGACCTTTGAATCGATACCTATTTTGACATATGTTTATTTTCAGTTAAACAAGACCGGGTGGGACGTTTGGGGTTATTTGGGGGCATTTCTGTACGTTTTTTGGGTTTGGGATTCTCTGAAATGTATCTTTATCTCTTATTAGATGTGTGG
Organism: Telopea speciosissima; assembly: GCF_018873765.1. NCBI lineage: Eukaryota > Viridiplantae > Streptophyta > Magnoliopsida > Proteales > Proteaceae > Telopea > Telopea speciosissima. The sequence continues at coordinate 46,918 of NW_025317622.1, forward strand.
ATACGATGTCGAGGGTCGTGACCTTCGAATCGATACCTATTTCTTCATACATTCATTTTTTATTTAAACCAGATCGGGTGGGTCATTTGGGGTTATTTTGGGGCATTTCTGTAGTTTTTTTGGTTTGGTATCAGTTAAAAAGTATCCTTATCTCTTATTATACATGTGGATGCGATGTTGAGGATCGTGACCTTCGTATCGATACCTATTTTGAAATATGTTCATTTTCAGTTTAAACCAGACCAGGGTGGCTCATTTAAGGTT
>NW_025317623.1:0-47121 GCF_018873765.1 Telopea speciosissima
TGGGGATCTTGTTCGGGTGAGGCCATGGATGATTTCAACTCTTTTATTGATGATGCTGGGTTGAGTGATTTGAAGTGGAAAGGGGAAGCTATGACATGGAATAATAGACAAGTTGGGGATGCAAGAATTTCTTTTGCAAGCTTGCCAGTGGTGATGGTAAACTTAGCTTGGATGGATGTGTTCGAACTTGTGAAGTTACCTTTCATCCTTCCTCGGTCTTTTTGACCATTCTCCGGTGGTGGTGGCGGTGTTAGATGAGGTTAATTTCAGCCCTAAACCGTTCAGGCTTTTTGAAGCTTGATAGGCGTAGAGATGGCTTTGATCATGTGGTTCGGAAGGGTCGGAGCAACCTGCTTGGCTCTTAACCCTATTTTGTGTTTTACAGCCCAATTAAGGAATGTTAAAAAGAGTGAGGAAGTGGAATAAAGAGTGCATTGGAGATGTTTTTGAGCGGTGAAGGCATGCGGAGGCAGATTTGTACTGTGCTCAATGCGATCTTGGTGACCACCCCGATGACCCGGATTTGGCTCTATTGGAGAAACAAGTAAAAGTGAAGTTATGCGGGAAGCCTTGGCCATCAAGAAAAGTTTTTGAAGGAGAAATCTAGGGTGAAGCATATTCAGTACGGGGATGGCAATAGTAGTTTCTTTCCACAAATCTATGATTTGTAGGCAGCATAGAAAACATTTTCTTCGAAATTCAAGGGAAGGAGGAGACATTGTCAAGGACCCGAGGCCGATTAAAGAAGAAGTTGTTTGGGACTAATTCGACTTCGATAATGGTTTTCTTCGATTCGGTTCCCTTGCAACATGGCCCGTCTATTGCTCAACAAGACAGTCTAATTGGAAGGGTGTCCAATAAGGAGATTATGGAGGTTGTGTTTGCTATGAAAAAGTTCAAAAGCCGAGGACCGAGGATGGGTTTGGGGCCTTTCTTCAAACATTCTTGGGATGGTTGGTGAAGATCGACTTTGGCAGTAAAGTGGCTTTTCAAGAAGACTTGCCTCCCTAGTTCGATTAATGCTACCTTCATTAGCCTAATTCCTAAGACGGGTGATGTCTCTTCTTTTGCTGGATATAGGCCCATAGCTCTTTGCAATCTTTTTTATAAGATCATTACAAAAATCTTATCTAATAGTTTACGTGGAGTGATTGGGCGGGTGGTGAGGACACACAGTCTGCATTTATCAAGGGAAGGTCTATTGTGGACAACATCCTTATCTGTCATGATTTGGTCCGAGGGATTGAGCAAAAGGAACTAGCCCTACAACGAGCTTCGAAGATTGACCTCCATAAAGCTTATGATTCCCTTAGTAGGAAATTCTTGTTTGAGATTATGGAAGGAATGGGTTTTCCTCAAGTTCATTGGTTGGGTGAAGGCTTGTGTTGACACTCCTTGTTTCTCCATCTTATTAAATGGGAGTCCAGGTGTCAAAGGGGGAAGGGAAATTGGCAAGGGGACCCCATCTCTCCATATTTGTTCACTATTGCAATGGAGGGTTTTTCAGCCTTGATAAGGAAGTTGGAAGTTGAGGCGAGGATTAGTCTTCTTCCCAGGATGCAATAGTTGCCACCTCTCTCACCTTATCTTTGCGAGATGATTTGATGATCTTTGTGAAGGCGTCCACAGATTCTATTTCGGCCTGCACTGGGGCCTTGGATGAGTTTCATACCTACTGCGGGTTTGAAGCTCAATAGGGCTAAGTCCTCTATTATTTTAGGGAGCCTCACACCACACGACTGTGATCGCAACTTTTGGAATTATAATTTTGTGGATACCAAGTTACTTATCCGATATCTAGGTGTTCCACTCATTTCTCGAAAGCGGCTTTTGCAGATTGCTACTCTATCTTGAATCATGTGAGTAGACTTGATGGTTGGAAAGCACGTCTTTTATCTTTTGCAAGGCGATTCACAACTCTTGAGCTCCGTTCTTCAAGGCTGCTATATTTATTGGTCAGGGATTTTTGGGCTGCCTGGTGCTCTCAAGAGAAAGCTGGAATCTATCTTCTCCAACTTCCTTTGGTCTAGTCCGTCTCTTCAACATAAGGTACATTACATTTCTTGGGAGAAGATTTGCAAACCTAAGGTGAAGGGGCCTTGGTATAAGAAGAATTTTAGATATGAATATGCAGTAAGCATTCTTAAGCAAATCGGTGGATTGCCTCTAAGAAGGACAGTCTTTGGGTTAGGTGGGTTCATACCCGCTATCTAAAAAAATGACTCTATTTGGACTGTAAATGTTCCCCAAAACTGCTCATGGGTTTGGCGGAAAGTTCTCCAACTTAGAGATCTGGTTGAGCCACACATCCATTATGTTACTGGGAATGGCCAATCTACTAGACTTTGGGTAGATAATTGGCCTCCCAAAGGGGTTTTGATTAAAAGGTATGGAGATTGAGTCCGGTATGATGCTGATTCTACCCGGCTTGCCTTGGATTGGTTTGTCTTCTGGAAACAAAAGTTAAGGTGGAAAATTGTGCTGCTGTCTTCGACAATTTTCTTCCAAATTGGAAATACGTGCATAATGGAGAACCCAATAATACTATTCAGATTTGGCTGGGTTGGGATCCGAATGTTCTTAATGTGGAAGATATCCAAAGGACCAAGCAATTTATACATGTCAAGGTGTCGATTGTGGGAACTACTGTTTCTTTCCGTTATACTGTAGTGTATGCTCTTAACACCGTGGCAAGTCGTAAGGTTTTGTGGGAGGATGTGGGGACTCTTGCTAGGGCTATTGCTACTCCTTGGGCTGCATTAGGGGATTTTAATGTGATTCGTCATCAGTTTGAGAAAATTGGTGGGGATCTTGTTCGGGTTGAGGCCATGGATGATTTCAACTCTTTTATTGATGATGCTGGGTTGAGTGATTTGAAGTGGAAAGGGGAAGCTATGACATGGAATAATAGACAAGTTGGGGATGCAAGAATTTGCTGCAAGCTTGACAGGGTGATGGTAAACTTAGCTTGGATGGATGTGTTCAGAACTTCAGAAGCTACCTTTCATCCTTCTGGTCTTTTTGACCATTCTCCAGTGGTGGTGGCAGTGTTAGATGAGGTTAATTTCAGCCCTAAACCGTTCAGGTTTTTTGAAGCTTGGATAGGCAGAGATGGCTTTGATCATGTGGTTCGGAAGGGCTGGGAGCAACCTGTTTGGCTCTTAACCCTATTTTGTGTTTTACAGCCCAATTAAGGAATGTTAAAAAAGAGTAGAGGAAGTGGAATAAAGAGTGCATTGGAGATGTTTTTCGAGCGGTGAAGGCTGCGGAGGCAGATTTGTACCAGGCTCAATGCGATCTTGGTGACCACCCTGATGACCCGGATTTGGCTCTATTGGAGAAACAAGTAAAAGTGAAGTTATGGGAAGCCTTGGCCACTGAAGAAAAGTTTTTGAAGGAGAAATCTAGGGTGAAGCATATTCAGCTGGGGGATGGCAATAGTAGTTTCTTTCACAAATCTATGATTTGTAGGCAGCATAGAAAACATTTTACGGAAATTCAAGGGGAAGGAGGAGACATTGTCAAGGACCCGAGCAGATTAAAGAAGAAGTTGTTTGGGACTAATTCGGCTGATAATGGTTTTCTTCCAGTTCGGTTCCCTTGCAACATGGCCTGTCTATTGCTCAACGGACAGTCTAATTGGAAGGGTGTCCAATAAGGAGATTATGGAGGTTGTGTTTGCTATGAAAAGTTCAAAAGCCCCAGGACCGGATGGGTTTGGGACTGCTTTCTTCAAACATTCTTGGGATGTGGTTGGTGAAGATCTGACTTTGGCAGTAAAGTGGTTTTTCAAGAAGACTTGCCTCCCTAGTTCGATTAATGCTACCTTCATTAGCCTAATTCCTAAGACGGGTGATGTCTCTTCTTTTGCTGGATATAGGCCCATAGCTCTTTGCAATCTTTTTTATAAGATCATTACAAAAATCTTATCTAATAGTTTACAGGAGTGATTGGGCAGGTGGTGAGGACACACGATCGCATTTATCAAGGGAAGGTCTATTGTGGACAACATCCTTATCTCTGTCATGATTTGGTCCGAGGATTGAGCAAAAGGAACTAGCCCTACAACAGCTTCGAAGATTGACCTCCATAAAGCTTATGATTCCCTTAGTAGGAAATTCTTGTTTGAGATTATGGAAGGAATGGGTTTTCCTCGAAGTTCATTGGTTGGGTGAAGGCTTGTGTTGACACTCCTTGTTTCTCCATCTTATTAAATGGGAGTCCAGTGCCAAAGGGGGAAGGGAAATTGCAAGGGGACCCCATCTCTCCATATTTGTTCACTATTGCAATGGAGGGTTTTTCAGCCTTGATAAGGAAGTTGGAAGTTGAGGGCAGGATTAGTCTTCTTCCCGGATGCAATAGTTGCCACCTCTCTCACCTTATCTTTGCAGATGATTTGATGATCTTTGTGAAGGCGTCCACGGATTCTATTTCGGCCTGCCTGGGGGCCTTGGATGAGTTTCATACCTACTCGGGTTGAAGCTCAATAGGGCTAAGTCCTCTATTATTTTAGGGAGCCTCACCCACACGGCCAGATCGCAACTTTTGGAATTAACGAATTTTGTGGATACCAAGTTACTTATCCGATATCTAGGTGTTCCACTCATTTCTCGAAAGCTGGCTTTTGCAGATTGCTACTCTATCTTGAATCATGTGCGGAGTAGACTTGATGGTTGGAAAGCACGTCTTTTATCTTTTGCAGGGCAGTTACAACTCTTGAGCTCTGTTCTTCAAGGCTGCTATATTTATTGGTCAGGGATTTTTGGGCTGCCTGGTGCTCTCAAGAGAAAGCTGGAATCTATCTTCTCCAACTTCCTTTGGTCTAGTCCGTCTCTTCAACATAAGGTACATTACATTTCTTGGGAGAAGATTTGCAAACCTAAGGCTGAAGGGGCCTTGGTATAAGAAGAATTTTAGATATGAATACTGCAAGCATTCTTAAGCAAATCTGGTGGATTGCCTCTAAGAAGGACAGTCTTTGGGTTAGGTGGGTTCATACCCGCTATCTAAAAAATGACTCTATTTGGACCGTAAATGTTCCCCAAAACTGCTCATGGGTTTGGCGGAAAGTTCTCCAACTTAGAGATCTGGTTGAGCCACACATCCATTATGTTATTGGGAATGGCCAATCTACTAGACTTTGGGTAGATAATTGGCCTCCCAAAGGGGTTTTGATTAAAAGGTATGGAGATTGAGTCCGGTATGATGCTGATTCTACCCGGCTTGCCTTGGATTGGTTTGTCTTCTGGAAACAAAAGTTAAGGTGGAAAATTGTGCTGCTGTCTTCGACAATTTTCTTCCAAATTGGAAGTATGTGCATAATGGAGAACCCAATAATACTATTCAGATTTGTTTGGGTTGGGATCAGAATGTTCTTAATGTGGAAGATATCCAAAGGACCAAGCAATTTATACATGTCAAGGTGTCGATTGTGGGAACTACAGTTTCTTTCCGTTATACTGTAGTGTATGCTCTTAACACCGTGGCAGGTCGTAAGATTTTGTGGGAGGATGTGGGGACTCTTGCTAGGGCTATTGCTACTCTTTGGGCTGTATTAGGGGATTTTAATGTGATTCGTCATCAGTTTGAGAAAATTGGTGGGGATCCTGTTCAGGTTGAGGCCATGGATGATTTCAACTCTTTTATTGATGATGCTGGGTTGAGTGAGTTGAAGTGGAAAGGGGAAGCTATGACTTGGAATAATAGACAAGTTGGGGATGCAAGAATTTGCTGCAAGCTTGACAGGGTGATGGTAAACTTAGCTTGGATGGATGTGTTCAGAACTTCAGAAGCTACCTTTCATCCTCCTAGTCTTTTTGACCATTCTCCAGTGGTGGTGGCAGTGTTAGATGAGGTTAATTTCAGCCCTAAACCGTTCAGGTTTTTTGAAGCTTGGATAGGCAGAGATGGCTTTGATCATGTGGTTCGGAAGGGCTGGGAGCAACCTGTTTGGCTCTTAACCCTATTTTGTGTTTTACAGCCCAATTAAGGAATGTTAAAAAAGAGTAGAGGAAGTGGAATAAAGAGTGCATTGGAGATGTTTTTCGAGCGGTGAAGGCTGCGGAGGCAGATTTGTACCAGGCTCAATGCGATCTTGGTGACCACCCTGATGACCCGGATTTGGCTCTATTGGAGAAACAAGTAAAAGTGAAGTTATGGGAAGCCTTGGCCACTGAAGAAAAGTTTTTGAAGGAGAAATCTAGGGTGAAGCATATTCAGCTGGGGGATGGCAATAGTAGTTTCTTTCACAAATCTATGATTTGTAGGCAGCATAGAAAACATTTTCTGGAAATTCAAGGGGAAGGAGGAGACATTGTCAAGGACCCGAGCCAGATTAAAGAAGAAGTTGTTTGGGACTAATTCGGCTGATAATGGTTTTCTTCCCAGTTCGGTTCCCTTGCAACATGGCCTGTCTATTGCTCAACAGGACAGTCTAATTGGAAGGGTGTCCAATAAGGAGATTATGGAGGTTGTGTTTGCTATGAAAAGTTCAAAAGCCCCAGGACCGGATGGGTTTGGGACTGCTTTCTTCAAACATTCTTGGGATGTGGTTGGTGAAGATCGACTTTGGCAAGTAAAGTGGTTTTTCAAGAAGACTTGCCTCCCTAGTTCGATTAATGCTACCTTCATTAGCCTAATTCCTAAGACGGGTGATGTCTCTTCTTTTCTTGGATATAGGCCCATAGCTCTTTGCAATCTTTTTTATAAGATCATTACAAAAATCTTATCTAATAGTTTACAGGGAGTGATTGGGCAGGTGGTGAGGGACACACAGTCTGCATTTATCAAGGGAAGGTCTATTGTGGACAACATCCTTATCTGTCATGATTTGGTCCGAGGGATTGAGCAAAAAGGAACTAGCCCTACAACAGTTCTGAAGATTGACCTCCATAAAGCTTATGATTCCCTTAGTAGGAAATTCTTGTTTGAGATTATGGAAGGAATGGGTTTTCCTCAGAAGTTCATTGGTTGGGTGAAGGCTTGTGTTGACACTCCTTGTTTCTCCATCTTATTAAATGGGAGTCCAGCTGCCAAAGGGGGAAGGGAAATTCTGCAGGGGGACCCCATCTCTCCATATTTGTTCACTATTGCAATGGAGGGTTTTTCAGCCTTGATAAGGAAGTTGGAAGTTGTGGGCAGGATTAGTCTTCTTCCCAGATGCAAGAGTTGCCACCTCTCTCACCTTATCTTTGCAGATGATTTGATGATCTTTGTGAAGGCGTCCACGGATTCTATTTCGGCCTGCCTGGGGGCCTTGGATGAGTTTCATACCTACTCTGGGTTGAAGCTCAATAGGGCTAAGTCCTCTATTATTTTAGGGAGCCTCACCCACACGGCCAGACTGCAACTTTTGGAATTAACGAATTTTGTGGATACCAAGTTACTTATCCGATATCTAGGTGTTCCACTCATTTCTCGAAAGCTGGCTTTTGCAGATTGCTACTCTATCTTGAATCGTGTGCGGAGTAGACTTGATGGTTGGAAAGCACGTCTTTTATCTTTTGCAGGGCAGTTACAACTCTTGAGCTCTGTTCTTCAAGGCTGCTATATTTATTGGTCAGGGATTTTTGGGCTGCCTGGTGCTCTCAAGAGAAAGCTGGAATCTATCTTCTCCAACTTCCTTTGGTCTAGTCCGTCTCTTCAACATAAGGTACATTACATTTCTTGGGAGAAGATTTGCAAACCTAAGGCTGAAGGGGCCTTGGTATAAGAAGAATTTTAGATATGAATACTGCAAGCATTCTTAAGTAAATCTGGTGGATTGCCTCTAAGAAGGACAGTCTTTGGGTTAGGTGGGTTCATACCCGCTATCTAAAAAATGACTCTATTTGGACTGTAAATGTTCCCCAAAACTGCTCATGGGTTTGGCGGAAAGTTCTCCAACTTAGAGATCTGGTTGAGCCACACATCCATTATGTTATTGGGAATGGCCAATCTACTAGACTTTGGGTAGATAATTGGCCTCCCAAAGGGGTTTTGATTAAAAGGTATGGAGATTGAGTCCGGTACGATGATGATTCTACCCGGCTTGCCTTGGATTGGTTTGTCTTCTGGAAACAAAAGTTAAGGTGGAAAATTGTGCTGCTGTCTTCGACAATTTTCTTCCAAATTGGAAGTATGTGCATAATGGAGAACCCAATAATACTATTCAGATTTGTTTGGGTTGGGATCAGAATGTTCTTAATGTGGAAGATATCCAAAGGACCAAGCAATTTATACATGTCAAGGTGTCGATTGTGGGAACTACAGTTTCTTTCCGTTATACTGTAGTGTATGCTCTTAACACCGTGGCAGGTCGTAAGATTTTGTGGGAGGATGTGGGGACTCTTGCTAGGGCTATTGCACCTCTTTGGGCTGTATTAGGGGATTTTAATGTGATTCGTCATCAGTTTGAGAAAATTGGTGGGGATCCTGTTCGGGTTGAGGCCATGGATGATTTCAACTCTTTTATTGATGATGCTGGGTTGAGTGAGTTGAAGTGGAAAGGGGAAGCTATGACTTGGAATAATAGACAAGTTGGGGATGCAAGAATTTGCTGCAAGCTTGACAGGGTGATGGTAAACTGAGCTTGGATGGATGTGTTCAGAACTTCAGAAGCTACCTTTCATCCTCCTGGTCTTTTTGACCATTCTCCAGTGGTGGTGGCAGTGTTAGATGAGGTTAATTTCAGCCCTAAACCGTTGAGGTTTTTTGAAGCTTGGATAGGCAGAGATGGCTTTGATCATGTGGTTCGGAAGGGCTGGGAGCAACCTGTTTGGCTCTTAACCCTATTTTGTGTTTTACAGCCCAATTAAGGAATGTTAAAAAAGAGTAGAGGAAGTGGAATAAAGAGTGCATTGGAGATGTTTTTCGAGCGGTGAAGGCTGCGGAGGCAGATTTGTACCAGGCTCAATGCGATCTTGGTGACCACCCTGATGACCCGGATTAGGCTCTGTTGGAGAAACAAGTAAAAGTGAAATTATGGGAAGCCTTGGCCACTGAAGAAAAGTTTTTGAAGGAGAAATCTAGGGTGAAGCATATTCAGCCGGGGGATGGCCATAGTAGTTTCTTTCACAAATCTATGATTTGTAGGCAGCATAGAAAACATATTCTGGAAATTCAAGGGGAAGGAGGAGACATTGTCAAGGACCCGAGCCAGATTAAAGAAGAAGTTGTTTGGGACTAATTCGGCTGATAATGGTTTTTTTCCCTGTTCGGTTCCCTTGCAACATGGCCTGTCTATTGCTCAACAGGACAGTCTAATTGGAAGGGTGTCCAATAAGGAGATTATGGAGGTTGTGTTTGCTATGAAAAGTTCAAAAGCCCCAGGACCGGATGGGTTTGGGACTGCTTTCATCAAACATTCTTGGGATGTGGTTGGTGAAGATCTGACTTTGGCAGTAAAGTGGTTTTTCAAGAAGACTTGCCTCCCTAGTTCGATTAATGCTACCTTCATTAGCCTAATTCCTAAGACGGGTGATGTCTCTTCTTTTGCTGGATATAGGCCCATAGCTCTTTGCAATCTTTTTTATAAGATCATTACAAAAATCTTATCTAATAGTTGACAGGGAGTGATTGGGCAGGTGGTGAGGGACACACAGTCTGCATTTATCAAGGGAAGGTCTATTGTGGACAACATCCTTATCTGTCATGATTTGGTCCGAGGGATTGAGCAAAAAGGAACTAGCCCTACAACAGTTCTGAAGATTGATCTCCATAAAGCTTATGATTCCCTTAGTAGGAAATTCTTGTTTGAGATTATGGAAGGAATGGGTTTTCCTCAGAAATTCATTGGTTGGGTGAAGGCTTGTGTTGACACTCCTTGTTTCTCCATCTTATTAAATGGGAGTCCAGCTGTCAAAGGGGGAAGGGAAATTCGGCAAGGGGACCCCATCTCTCCATATTTGTTCACTATTGCAATGGAGGGTTTTTCAGCCTTGATAAGGAAGTTGGAAGTTGAGGGCAGGATTAGTCTTCTTCCCAGATGCATGAGTTGCCACCTCTCTCACCTTATCTTTACAGATGATTTGATGATCTTTGTGAAGGCATCCACGGATTCTATTTCGGCCTGCCTGGGGGCCTTGGATGAGTTTCATACCTACTCTGGGTTGAAGCTCAATAGGGCTAAGTCCTCTATTATTTTAGGGAGCCTCACCCACACGGCCAGACTGCAACTTTTGGAATTAACGAATTTTGTGGATACCAAGTTACTTATCCGATATCTAGGTGTTCCACTCATTTCTCGAAAGCTGGCTTTTGCAGATTGCTACTCTATCTTGAATCGTGTGCGGAGTAGACTTGATGGTTGGAAGGCACGTCTTTTATCTTTTGCAAGGGCAGTTACAACTCTTGAGCTCTGTTCTTCAAGGCCGCTATATTTATTGGTCAGGGATTTTTGGGCTGCCTGGTGCTCTCAAGAGAAAGCTGGAATCTATCTTCTCCAACTTCCTTTGGTCTAGTCCGTCTCTTCAACATAAGGTACATTACATTTCTTGGGAGAAGATTTGCAAACCTAAGGCTGAAGGGGCCTTGGTATAAGAAGAATTTTAGATATGAATACTGCAAGCATTCTTAAGCAAATCTGGTGGATTGCCTCTAAGAAGGACAGTCTTTGGGTTAGGTGGGTTCATACCCGCTATCTAAAAAATGACTCTATTTGGACTGTAAATGTTCCCCAAAATTGCTCATGGGTTTGGCGGAAAGTTCTCCAACTTAGAGATCTGGTTGAGCCACACATCCATTATGTTATTGGGAATGGCCAATCTACTAGACTTTGGGTAGATAATTGGCATCCCAAAGGGGTTTTGATTAAAAGGTATGGAGATTGAGTCCGGTATGATGCTGATTCTACCCGGCTTGCCTTGGATTGGTTTGTCTTCTGGAAACAAAAGTTAAGGTGGAAAATTGTGCTGCTGTCTTCGACAATTTTCTTCCAAATTGGAAGTATGTGCATAATGGAGAACCCAATAATACTATTCAGATTTGTCTAGGTTGGGATCCGAATGTTCTTAATGTGGAAGATATCCAAAGGACCAAGCAATTTATACATGTCAAGGTGTCGATTGTGGGAACTACAGTTTCTTTCCGTTATACTGTAGTGTATGCTCTTAACACCGTGGCAGGTCGTAAGATTTTGTGGGAGGATGTGGGGACTCTTGCTAGGGCTATTGCTACTCCTTGGGCTGTTTTAGGGGATTTTAATGTGATTCGTCATCGTTTGAGAAAATTGGTGGGGATCCTGTCGGTTGAGGCCATGGATGATTTCAACTCTTTTATTGATGATGTGGGTTGAGTGATTTGAAGTGGAAAGGGGAAGCTATGACTTGGAATAATAGACAAGTTGGGGATGCAAGAATTTGTTGCAAGCATGACAGGGTGATGGTAAACTTAGCTTGGATGGATGTGTTCAGAACTTCAGAAGCTACCTTTCATCCTCCTGGTCTTATTGACCATTCTCCAGTGGTGGTGGCAGTGTTAGATAAGGTAAATTTCGGCCCTAAACCGTTCAGGTTTTTTGAAGCTTGGATAGGCAGAGATGGCTTTGATCATGTGGTTTGGAAGGGCTGGGAGCAACCTATTTGGCTCTTAACCCTATTTTGTGTTTTACAGCCCAATTAAGGAATGCTAAAAAAGAGCTGAGGAAGTGGAATAAAGAGTGCGTTGGAGATGTTTTTCTAGCGGTGAAGGCTGCGGAGGCTGATTTGTACCAGGCTCAATGCGATCTTGGTGACCACCCTGATGTCCCGGATTCGGCTCTGTTGGAGAAACAAGTAAAAGTGAAATTATGGGTGAAGCATATTCAGCCGGGGGATGGCCATAGTAGTTTCTTTCACAAATCTATGATTTGTAGGCAGCATAGAAAACATATTCGAAATTCAAGGGGAAGGAGGAGACATTGTCAAGGACCCGAGCGCATTAAAGAAGAAGTTGTTTGGGACTAATTCGGCTGATAATGGTTTTTTTCCCTGTTCGGTTCCCTTGCAACATGGCCTGTCTATTGCTCAACAGGACAGTCTAATTGGAAGGGTGTCCAATAAGGAGATTATGGAGGTTGTGTTTGCTATGAAAAGTTCAAAAGCCCCAGGACCGGATGGGTTTGGGACTGCTTTCTTCAAACATTCTTGGGATGTGGTTGGTGAAGATCTGACTTTGGCAGTAAAGTGGTTTTTCAAGAAGACTTGCCTCCCTAGTTCGATTAATGCTACCTTCATTAGCCTAATTCCTAAGACGGGTGATGTCTCTTCTTTTGCTGGATATAGGCCCATAGCTCTTTGCAATCTTTTTTATAAGATCATTACAAAAATCTTATCTAATAGTTTACAGGGAGTGATTGGGCAGGTGGTGAGGGACACACAGTCTGCATTTATCAAGGGAAGGTCTATTGTGGACAACATCCTTATCTGTCATGATTTGGTCCGAGGGATTGAGCAAAAAGGAACTAGCCCTACAACAGTTCCAAGATTGATCTCCATAAAGCTTATGATTCCCTTAGTAGGAAATTCTTGTTTGAGATTATGGAAGGAATGGGTTTTCCTCAGAAATTCATTGGTTGGGTGAAGGCTTGTGTTGACACTCCTTGTTTCTCCATCTTATTAAATGGGAGTCCAGCTGTCAAAGGGGGAAGGGAAATTCGGCAAGGGGACCCCATCTCTCCATATTTGTTCACTATTGCAATGGAGGGTTTTTCAGCCTTGATAAGGAAGTTGGAAGTTGAGGGCAGGATTAGTCTTCTTCCCAGATGCATGAGTTGCCACCTCTCTCACCTTATCTTTACAGATGATTTGATGATCTTTGTGAAGGCATCCACGGATTCTATTTCGGCCTGCCTGGGGGCCTTGGATGAGTTTCATACCTACTCTGGGTTGAAGCTCAATAGGGCTAAGTCCTCTATTATTTTAGGGAGCCTCACCCACACGGCCAGACTGCAACTTTTGGAATTAACGAATTTTGTGGATACCAAGTTACTTATCCGATATCTAGGTGTTCCACTCATTTCTCGAAAGCTGGCTTTTGCAGATTGCTACTCTATCTTGAATCGTGTGCGGAGTAGACTTGATGGTTGGAAGGCACGTCTTTTATCTTTTGCAAGGGCAGTTACAACTCTTGAGCTCTGTTCTTCAAGGCCGCTATATTTATTGGTCAGGGATTTTTGGGCTGCCTGGTGCTCTCAAGAGAAAGCTGGAATCTATCTTCTCCAACTTCCTTTGGTCTAGTCCGTCTCTTCAACATAAGGTACATTACATTTCTTGGGAGAAGATTTGCAAACCTAAGGCTGAAGGGGCCTTGGTATAAGAAGAATTTTAGATATGAATACTGCAAGCATTCTTAAGCAAATCTGGTGGATTGCCTCTAAGAAGGACAGTCTTTGGGTTAGGTGGGTTCATACCCGCTATCTAAAAAATGACTCTATTTGGACTGTAAATGTTCCCCAAAACTGCTCATGGGTTTGGCGGAAAGTTCTCCAACTTAGAGATCTGGTTGAGCCACACATCCATTATGTTATTGGGAATGGCCAATCTACTAGACTTTGGGTAGATAATTGGCATCCCAAAGGGGTTTTGATTAAAAGGTATGGAGATTGAGTCCGGTATGATGCTGATTCTACCCGGCTTGCCTTGGATTGGTTTGTCTTCTGGAAACAAAAGTTAAGGTGGAAAATTGTGCTGCTGTCTTCGACAATTTTCTTCCAAATTGGAAGTATGTGCATAATGGAGAACCCAATAATACTATTCAGATTTGTCTAGGTTGGGATCCGAATGTTCTTAATGTGGAAGATATCCAAAGGACCAAGCAATTTATACATGTCAAGGTGTCGATTGTGGGAACTACAGTTTCTTTCCGTTATACTGTAGTGTATGCTCTTAACACCGTGGCAGGTCGTAAGATTTTGTGGGAGGATGTGGGGACTCTTGCTAGGGCTATTGCTACTCCTTGGGCTGTTTTAGGGGATTTTAATGTGATTCGTCATCAGTTTGAGAAAATTGGTGGGGATCCTGTTCGGGTTGAGGCCATGGATGATTTCAACTCTTTTATTGATGATGCTGGGTTGAGTGATTTGAAGTGGAAAGGGGAAGCTATGACTTGGAATAATAGACAAGTTGGGGATGCAAGAATTTGTTGCAAGCATGACAGGGTGATGGTAAACTTAGCTTGGATGGATGTGTTCAGAACTTCAGAAGCTACCTTTCATCCTCCTGGTCTTATTGACCATTCTCCAGTGGTGGTGGCAGTGTTAGATAAGGTAAATTTCGGCCCTAAACCGTTCAGGTTTTTTGAAGCTTGGATAGGCAGAGATGGCTTTGATCATGTGGTTTGGAAGGGCTGGGAGCAACCTATTTGGCTCTTAACCCTATTTTGTGTTTTACAGCCCAATTAAGGAATGCTAAAAAAGAGCTGAGGAAGTGGAATAAAGAGTGCGTTGGAGATGTTTTTCTAGCGGTGAAGGCTGCGGAGGCTGATTTGTACCAGGCTCAATGCGATCTTGGTGACCACCCTGATGTCCCGGATTCGGCTCTGTTGGAGAAACAAGTAAAAGTGAAATTATGGGTGAAGCATATTCAGCCGGGGGATGGCCATAGTAGTTTCTTTCACAAATCTATGATTTGTAGGCAGCATAGAAAACATATTCTGGAAATTCAAGGGGAAGGAGGAGACATTGTCAAGGACCCGAGCCAGATTAAAGAAGAAGTTGTTTGGGACTAATTCGGCTGATAATGGTTTTTTTCCCTGTTCGGTTCCCTTGCAACATGGCCTGTCTATTGCTCAACAGGACAGTCTAATTGGAAGGGTGTCCAATAAGGAGATTATGGAGGTTGTGTTTGCTATGAAAAGTTCAAAAGCCCCAGGACCGGATGGGTTTGGGACTGCTTTCTTCAAACATTCTTGGGATGTGGTTGGTGAAGATCTGACTTTGGCAGTAAAGTGGTTTTTCAAGAAGACTTGCCTCCCTAGTTCGATTAATGCTACCTTCATTAGCCTAATTCCTAAGACGGGTGATGTCTCTTCTTTTGCTGGATATAGGCCCATAGCTCTTTGCAATCTTTTTTTATAAGATCATTACAAAAATCTTATCTAATAGTTTACAGGGAGTGATTGGGCAGGTGGTGAGGGACACACAGTCTGCATTTATCAAGGGAAGGTCTATTGTGGACAACATCCTTATCTGTCATGATTTGGTCCGAGGGATTGAGCAAAAAGGAACTAGCCCTACAACAGTTCTGAAGATTGATCTCCATAAAGCTTATGATTCCCTTAGTAGGAAATTCTTGTTTGAGATTATGGAAGGAATGGGTTTTCCTCAGAAATTCATTGGTTGGGTGAAGGCTTGTGTTGACACTCCTTGTTTCTCCATCTTATTAAATGGGAGTCCAGCTGTCAAAGGGGGAAGGGAAATTCGGCAAGGGGACCCCATCTCTCCATATTTGTTCACTATTGCAATGGAGGGTTTTTCAGCCTTGATAAGGAAGTTGGAAGTTGAGGGCAGGATTAGTCTTCTTCCCAGATGCATGAGTTGCCACCTCTCTCACCTTATCTTTACGAGATGATTTGATGATCTTTGTGAAGGCATCCACGGATTCTATTTCGGCCTGCCTGGGGCCTTGGATGAGTTTCATACCTACTGGGTTGAAGCTCAATAGGGCTAAGTCCTCTATTATTTTAGGAGCCTCACCCACACGGCCGATCGCAACTTTTGGAATTAACGAATTTTGTGGATACCAAGTTACTTATCCGATATCTAGGTGTTCCACTCATTTCTCGAAAGCTGGCTTTTGCGATTGCTACTCTATCTTGAATCGGTGCGGAGTAGACTTGATGGTTGGAAGGCACGTCTTTTATCTTTTGCAAGGGCGTTACAACTCTTGAGCTCTGTTCTTCAAGGCCGCTATATTTATTGGTCGTGATTTTTGGGCTGCCTGGTGCTCTCAAGAGAAAGCTGGAATCTATCTTCTCCAACTTCCTTTGGTCTAGTCCGTCTCTTCAACATAAGGTACATTACATTTCTTGGGAGAAGATTTGCAAACCTAAGGCTGAAGGGGCCTTGGTATAAGAAGAATTTTAGATATGAATACTGCAAGCATTCTTAAGCAAATCTGGTGGATTGCCTCTAAGAAGGACAGTCTTTGGGTTAGGTGGGTTCATACCCGCTATCTAAAAAATGACTCTATTTGGACTGTAAATGTTCCCCAAAACTGCTCATGGGTTTGGCGGAAAGTTCTCCAACTTAGAGATCTGGTTGAGCCACACATCCATTATGTTATTGGGAATGGCCAATCTACTAGACTTTGGGTAGATAATTGGCATCCCAAAGGGGTTTTGATTAAAAGGTATGGAGATTGAGTCCGGTATGATGCTGATTCTACCCGGCTTGCCTTGGATTGGTTTGTCTTCTGGAAACAAAAGTTAAGGTGGAAAATTGTGCGCTTGTCTTCGACAATTTTCTTCCAAATTGGAAGTATGTGCATAATGGAGAACCCAATAATACTATTCAGATTTGTCTAGGTTGGGATCCGAATGTTCTTAATGTGGAAGATATCCAAAGGACCAAGCAATTTATACATGTCAAGGTGTCGATTGTGGGAACTAAGTTTCTTTCCGTATATCGTAGTGTATGCTCTTAACACCGTGGCAGGTCGTAAGATTTTGTGGGAGGATGTGGGGACTCTTGCTAGGGCTATTGCTACTCCTTGGGCTGTTTTAGGGGATTTTAATGTGATTCGTCATCAGTTTGAGAAAATTGGTGGGGATCCTGTTCGGGTTGAGGCCATGGATGATTTCAACTCTTTTATTGATGATGCTGGGTTGAGTGATTTGAAGTGGAAAGGGGAAGCTATGACTTGGAATAATAGACAAGTTGGGGATGCAAGAATTTGTTGCAAGCATGACAGGGTGATGGTAAACTTAGCTTGGATGGATGTGTTCAGAACTTGGTTACCTTTCATCCTCCTGGTCTTATTGACCATTCTCCAGTGGTGGTGGCAGTGTTAGATAAGGTAAATTTCGGCCCTAAACCGTTCAGGTTTTTTGAAGCTTGGATAGGCGAGAGATGGCTTTGATCATGTGGTTTGGAAGGGTGGGAGCAACCTATTTGGCTCTTAACCCTATTTTGTGTTTTACAGCCCAATTAAGGAATGCTAAAAAAGAGCGAGGAAGTGGAATAAAGAGTGCGTTGGAGATGTTTTTCTAGCGGTGAAGGCTGCGGAGGCTGATTTGTACCAGGCTCAATGCGATCTTGGTGACCACCCCGATGTCCCGGATTCGGCTCTGTTGGAGAAACAAGTAAAAGTGAAATTATGGGTGAAGCATATTCAGCCGGGGGATGGCCATAGTAGTTTCTTTCACAAATCTATGATTTGTAGGCAGCATAGAAAACATATTCTGGAAATTCAAGGGGAAGGAGGAGACATTGTCAAGGACCCGAGCCAGATTAAAGAAGAAGTTGTTTGGGACTAATTCGGCTGATAATGGTTTTTTTCCCTGTTCGGTTCCCTTGCAACATGGCCTGTCTATTGCTCAACAGGACAGTCTAATTGGAAGGGTGTCCAATAAGGAGATTATGGAGGTTGTGTTTGCTATGAAAAGTTCAAAAGCCCCAGGACCGGATGGGTTTGGGACTGCTTTCTTCAAACATTCTTGGGATGTGGTTGGTGAAGATCTGACTTTGGCAGTAAAGTGGTTTTTCAAGAAGACTTGCCTCCCTAGTTCGATTAATGCTACCTTCATTAGCCTAATTCCTAAGACGGGTGATGTCTCTTCTTTTGCTGGATATAGGCCCATAGCTCTTTGCAATCTTTTTTATAAGATCATTACAAAAATCTTATCTAATAGTTTACAGGGAGTGATTGGGCAGGTGGTGAGGGACACACAGTCTGCATTTATCAAGGGAAGGTCTATTGTGGACAACATCCTTATCTGTCATGATTTGGTCCGAGGGATTGAGCAAAAAGGAACTAGCCCTACAACAGTTCTGAAGATTGATCTCCATAAAGCTTATGATTCCCTTAGTAGGAAATTCTTGTTTGAGATTATGGAAGGAATGGGTTTTCCTCAGAAATTCATTGGTTGGGTGAAGGCTTGTGTTGACACTCCTTGTTTCTCCATCTTATTAAATGGGAGTCCAGCTGTCAAAGGGGGGAAGGGAAATTCGGCAAGGGGACCCCATCTCTCCATATTTGTTCACTATTGCAATGGAGGGTTTTTCAGCCTTGATAAGGAAGTTGGAAGTTGAGGGCAGGATTAGTCTTCTTCCCAGATGCATGAGTTGCCACCTCTCTCACCTTATCTTTACAGATGATTTGATGATCTTTGTGAAGGCATCCACGGATTCTATTTCGGCCTGCCTGGGGGCCTTGGATGAGTTTCATACCTACTCTGGGTTGAAGCTCAATAGGGCTAAGTCCTCTATTATTTTAGGGAGCCTCACCCACACGGCCAGACTGCAACTTTTGGAATTAACGAATTTTGTGGATACCAAGTTACTTATCCGATATCTAGGTGTTCCACTCATTTCTCGAAAGCTGGCTTTTGCTGATTGCTACTCTATCTTGAATCGTGTGCGGAGTAGACTTGATGGTTGGAAAGCACGTCTTTTATCTTTTGCAAGGGCAGTTACAACTCTTGAGCTCTGTTCTTCAAGGCCGCTATATTTATTGGTCAGGGATTTTTGGGCTGCCTGGTGCTCTCAAGAGAAAGCTGGAATCTATCTTCTCCAACTTCCTTTGGTCTAGTCCGTCTCTTCAACATAAGGTACATTACATTTCTTGGGAGAAGATTTGCAAACCTAAGGCTGAAGGGGCCTTGGTATAAGAAGAATTTTAGATATGAATACTGCAAGCATTCTTAAGCAAATCTGGTGGATTGCCTCTAAGAAGGACAGTCTTTGGGTTAGGTGGGTTCATACCCGCTATCTAAAAAATGACTCTATTTGGACTGTAAATGTTCCCCAAAACTGCTCATGGGTTTGGCGGAAAGTTCTCCAACTTAGAGATCTGGTTGAGCCACACATCCATTATGTTATTGGGATTGGCAAATCTACTAGACTTTGGGTAGATAATTGGCATCCCAAAGGGGTTTTGATTAAAAGGTATGGAGATTGAGTCCGGTATGATGCTGATTCTACCCGGCTTGCCTTGGATTGGTTTGTCTTCTGGAAACAAAAGTTAAGGTGGAAAATTGTGCTGCTGTCTTCGACAATTTTCTTCCAAATTGGAAGTATGTGCATAATGGAGAACCCAATAATACTATTCAGATTTGTCTAGGTTGGGATCCGAATGTTCTTAATGTGGAAGATATCTAAAGGACCAAGCAATTTATACATGTCAAGGTGTCGATTGTGGGAACTACAGTTTCTTTCCGTTATACTGTAGTGTATGCTCTTAACACCGTGGCAGGTCGTAAGATTTTGTGGGAGGATGTGGGGACTCTTGCTAGGGCTATTGCTACTCCTTGGGCTGTATTAGGGGATTTTAATGTGATTCGTCATCAGTTTGAGAAAATTGGTGGGGATCCTGTTCGGGTTGAGGCCATGGATGATTTCAACTCTTTTATTGATGATGCTGGGTTGAGTGATTTGAAGTGGAAAGGGGAAGCTATGACTTGGAATAATAGACAAGTTGGGGATGCAAGAATTTGTTGCAAGCATGACAGGGTGATGGTAAACTTAGCTTGGATGGATGTGTTCAGAACTTCAGAAGCTACCTTTCATCTTCCTGGTCTTATTGACCATTCTCCAGTGGTGGTGGCAGTGTTAGATAAGGTAAATTTCGGCCCTAAACCGTTCAGGTTTTTTGAAGCTTGGATAGGCAGAGATGGCTTTGATCATGTGGTTTGGAAGGGCTGGGAGCAACCTATTTGGCTCTTAACCATATTTTGTGTTTTACAGCCCAATTAAGGAATGCTAAAAAAGAGCTGAGGAAGTGGAATAAAGAGTGCATTGGAGATGTTTTTCTAGCGGTGAAGGCTGCGGAGGCTGATTTGTACCAGGCTCAATGCGATCTTGGTGACCACCATGATGTCCCGGATTTGGCTCTGTTGGAGAAACAAGTAAAATTGAAATTATGGGAAGCCTTGGCCACTGAAGAAAAGTTTTTGAAGGAGAAATCTAGGGTGAAGCATATTCAGCTGGGGGATGGCAATAGTAGTTTCTTTCACAAATCTATGATTTGTAGGCAGCATAGAAAACATATTCTGGAAATTCAAGGGGAAGGAGGAGACATTGTCAAGGACCCGAGCGATTAAAGAAGAAGTTGTTTGGGACTAATTCGCTGATAATGGTTTTCTTCCCGTTCGGTTCCTTGCAACATGGCCTGTCTATTGCTCAACAGGACAGTCTAATTGGAAGGGTGTCCAATAAGGAGATTATGGAGGTTGTGTTTGCTATGAAAAGTTCAAAAGCCCCAGGACCGGATGGGTTTGGGACTGCTTTCTTCAAACATTCTTGGGATGTGGTTGGTGAAGATCTGACTTTGGCAGTAAAGTGGTTTTTCAAGAAGACTTGCCTCCCTAGTTCGATTAATGCTACCTTCATTAGTCTAATTCCTAAGACGGGTGATGTCTCTTCTTTTGCTGGATATAGGCCCATAGCTCTTTGCAATCTTTTTTATAAGATCATTACAAAAATCTTATCTAATAGTTTACAGGGAGTGATTGGGCAGGTGGTGAGGGACACACAGTCTGCATTTATCAAGGGAAGGTCTATTGTGGACAACATCCTTATCTGTCATGATTTGGTCCGAGGGATTGAGCAAAAAGGAACTAGCCGTACAACAGTTCTGAAGATTGACCTCCATAAAGCTTATGATTCCCTTAGTAGGAAATTCTTGTTTGAGATTATGGAAGGAATGGGTTTTCCTCAGAAGTTCATTGGTTGGGTGAAGGCTTGTGTTGACACTCCTTGTTTCTCCATCTTATTAAATGGGAGTCCAGCTGTCAAAGGGGGAAGGGGAATTCGGCAGGGGGACCCCATCTCTCCATATTTGTTCACTATTGCAATGGAGGGTTTTTCAGCCTTGATAAGGATGTTGGAAGTTGAGGGCAGGGTCAATCTTCTTCCCAGATGCAAGAGTTGCTACCTCTCCCACCTTATCTTTGCAGATGATTTGATGATCTTTGTGAAGGCATCCACGGATTCTATTTTGGCCTGCCTGGGGGCCTTGGATGAGTTTCATACCTACTCTGGGTTGAAGCTCAACAGGGCTAAGTCCTCTATTATTTTAGGGGGCCTCACCCACATGGCCAGACTGTAACTTTTGGAATTAACGAATTTTGTGGATACCAAGTTACCTATCCGGTATCTAGGTGTTCCACTCATTTCTCAGAAGCTGGCTTTTGTAGATTGCTACTCTATCTTGAATCACGTGCAAAGTAGACTTGATGGTTGGAAAGCACGTCTTTTATCTTTTGCAGGGCGGTTACAACTTTTGAGCTCTGTTCTTCAAGGCTGCTATATTTATTGGTCAGGGATTTTTGGGCTGCCTGGTGCTCTCAAGAGAAAGCTGGAATCTATCTTCTCCAACTTCCTTTGGTCTGGTCCGTCTCTTCAACATAAGGTACATTACATTTCTTGGGAGAAGATTTGCAAACCTAAGCCTGAAGGGACCTTGGTATAAGAAGAATTTCAGTTATGAATACTGCAGGTATTCTTAAGCAAATCTGGTGGATTGCCTCTAAGAAGGACAGTCTTTGGGTTAGGTGGGTTCATACCCGCTATCTAAAAAATGACTCTATTTGGACTGTAAAGGTTCCCCAAACCTGCTCGTGGGTTTGGCGGAAAGTTCTCAAACTTAGAGATCTGGTTGAGCCACACATCCATTATGTTATTGGGAATGGCCAATCTACTAGACTTTGGGTAGATAATTGGCATCCCAAAGAGGTTTTGATTAAAAGGTATGGAGATTGAGTTCGGTATGATGCTGGTTCTACCCGGCTTGCCTTGGTTTCGAACTTTATTAGAGGTGGTAGTTGGCTTTTGTCCCCTCAGGGCTCTTTTGATCTGATTACTATTTTGAGAGCTCTCCCTAGTATTCCCATTGTGAATGGGGAGGAGGATATAATTGTTTGGAAGGAAAAGCCTAATGACACTTGGGAACTTGTGAGAAGTAGTGCTACTAAGGTGGCTTGGCATAAGCTTGTTTGGTTTCCTAGTTTTTTACCTAGGCACTCCTGTACTACCTGGAGGTGCCTTATGGGAGGCCTCCCAACAAAGGACCAACTTACTAGAAGGAATATTGTAGTTGGGCAGAATTGCATCCTATGTTGGGGGGGGGGGTTTGGAGAGCCATGCCCATCTATTTTTTGACTGCCCATCTATTTTGGAAAACCATTTGGGATAGGGTTAGTTCTATGTGCTCTCAAAGTGGTAATGGACCTGCTGGCCTATCTGACGTGGTTAATTGGCTCTCTCATGTGGTTTGTGCTAATGACAAGTTAGATGTCATTCCCAAGTTGGCTTTATGTGTGACAGTTTATCATGTTTGGTGGGAGAGAAATCAACGCCTCTTTAGTAATCAATCAAGGTCTTATGATAAAATCCTTCAAGACATCAAGTTTGATGTGGTCACTAAAGGCTCTTACTATCCGATTTTGGCAGGCCATACTCCTAGAAATCAGATTTTGGTTGAAATGTGGGGGATCCAGGTGCAATGGGCAGTCTTGGCCCCCAAAGCTTGTTCTTGGCCGAAACCCCCTGCTCACTTGGTCACGCTCCATTTGTGATGGGTCCTTGAGTGGAGATAGAGCTGCTTATGGGGGTCTTATTCGTAATACCACAGGAGATCCGGTCCTGGCTTATGTGAGTAAAGGTCTGGAGACTGCGGTTATACGCATGGAGTTGTTAGCCATTCATAGAGGGGTGGCACTGTGTCTAGAGAGGAACCTTCGACATGTGTTAATCAGATCCGATTCGAAGTTGGCAGTGGAGATTATTACAGGAGCGTTCAGTTGCCCTTGGAATGTATATGTGTTGAAGAACCAGATCACCTCTAGTCTGAACCAGTTGACTCGTTATGAAGTGAGGCATGTTTGGAGGGAATTGAACCAACTGACAGATTATATTGCTTCTATTGATTGTGGAGATCAGGAAACTATTCTGTATCCTCCTGAGTTCCAGGATGACCTATGGTGGCTGATCCATGATGATACTTCTGGTAAGCTCCAGTTTAGGCCTCCGCGATTGGGTTGGGTGGTTTTTCCTTATATTATCGAGGGGTTTGTCCTCAGGGGTGTGGGGCCTTTTCCTCCCCCTTAGGTCTAGCTAAGGGGCGGAATAGGCTCCCTTCTCTTGTATCTTCTTTTCTTCTTTTATACACACACAACTTACCTATCGAAAAAAAAAAGACGTGTGGATGCGATATTAAGGGTCGTGACCTTCGAATCGATACCTATTTCGGCATATGTTAATTTTTGGTTTAAACCAGACCGGGTGGGTTGTTTGGGGTTATTTGGGGGCATTTTGTACTTTTTTGGGCTTGGGATTTTCTAAAAAGTGTCTTTATCTCTTATTAGACGTGTGGGTGAGAAGTTGACTGTCGTGACCTTCGAATCGATACCTATTTCGACATATGTTCATTTTCGGTTTAAACCAGACCGGGTGGGTCGTTGTGGGTTATTTGAGGGCATTTTTATACTTTTTTGGGCTTGGGATTTTCTAAAAAGTGTGCTTATCTCTCACTATACGTGTGGATGCGATGTTGAGGGTCGTGACCTTCGAATTGATACCTATTTTGGCATATGTTCATTTTCGATTTAAACCAGACCGGGTGGGTAGTATAGGGTTATTTGGGGGCATTTCTGTACTTTTTTGGGTTTGGGATTTTCTAGAAAGTGTCCTTATATCATATTAGACATGTAGATGCGATGTTGAGGGTCGTGACCTTCGAATCGATACCTATTTTGGTATATATTCATTTTAACTTTAAACCAGATCGGGTGGGTCGTTTGGGGTTATTTAGGGGCATTTTTGCACTTTTTTGGGTTTGGGATTCTCTAACAAGTGTTCTTATCTCTTATTAGACGTGTGGATGCGATGTTGAGGGTCGTGATCTTCGAATCGATACCTAATTCGACATATGTTCATTTTTGGTTTAAACCAGACCGGGTGAGTCGTTTGGGGTTATTTGGGGGCATTTCTATACTTTTTAGGGCTTGGGATTTTCGAAAAGGTGTCCATATATCTTGTTAGACGTGTGGATGCGAAGTTGAGTGTCGTGACCTTCGAATCGATACCTATTTAGACATATGTTCATTTTTTGTTTAAACCAGACCGGGTGGTTCGTTTGGGGTTATTTGAGGGGCATTTCTATACTTTTTTGGGCTTGGGATTTTCTAAAAAGTGTTGTTATCTCTTATTAGAAGTGTGGATGCGATGTTGAGTATCGTGGCCTTCGAAACGATACCTATTTCAACATATGTTCATTTTTAGTTTAAACCAGACCGGGTGGGTCATTTGGGGTTATTTAGGGGCATTATGTACTTTTTTGGTTTTGGTATTTTCTAAAAGGTGTCCTTATCTCTTATTAGACGTGTGGACGCAATGTTGAGGGTCCTGACCTTTGAATCGATACCTATTTTGGCATATGTTCATTTTCACTTTAAACCAGATCGGGTGGGTCGTTTGGGGTTATTTGGGGGCATTTTCGCACTTTTTTGGGTTTAGGATCCTCTAAAAAGTGTTCTTATCTCTTATTAGACGTGTGGATGCGATGTTGAGGGTTGTGATCTTCGAATCGATACCTAATTTGACATATGTTCATTTTTGGTTTAAACCAAACTGGGTGAGTCATTTGGGATTATTTGGGGGCATCTCTGTACTTTTTAGGGCTTGGGATTTTCTAAAAGGTGTCCATATCTCTTGTTAGACGTGTGGATGCGAAGTTGAGTGTCGTGACCTTCGAATCGATACCTATTTAGACATATGTTTATTTTTTGTTTAAACCAGATCGGGTGGTTTGTTTGGGGTTATTTGGGGGGGCATTTCTATACTATTTTCGGCTTGGGATTTTCTAAAAAGTGTTCTTATGTCTTATTAGAAGTGTGGATGCGATGTTGAGTATCGTGACCTTCGAAACGATACCTATTTCAACATATGTTCATTTTTAGTTTAAACCAGACCGGGTGGGTCCTTTGGGGTTATTTAGGGGCATTATGTACTTTTTTGGGTTTGATATTTTCTAAAAAGCGTCCTTATCTATTATTAGACGTGTGGATGTGATGTTGAGGGTCGTGGCCTTCGAATCGATGCCTATTTCGGCATATGTTGATTTTTTGTTTAAACCAGACCGGGTGGGTCGTTTGGGGTTATTTGGGGGAATTTCTGTACTTTTTTTATCTAAAGATTTTATAAAAAGTGTCCTTATCTCTTATTAGACATGTGGATGCAATGTTGAGGGTCGTGACCATCCAATCGATACCTATTTCGACATATGTTCATTTTTTGTTTAAACCAGACCCGGTGGGTCATTTGGGGTTATTTGGGGGCATTTCTGTACTTTTTTGGGCTTGGGATTTTATGAAAAGTGTCATTATCTCTTATTAGACGTGTGGATGCAATGTTGAGGGTCCTGACCTTTGAATCGATACCTATTTTGGCATATGTTCATTTTCACTTTAAACCAGACCGAGTGGGTCGTTCGGGGTTATTTGGGAGCATTTCTATACTTTTTTGGGTTTGGGATTCTCTAAAAACTGTCCTTATCTCTTAATAAATGTGTGGATGCGATGTTCAGGGTCGTGACTTTCGAATCGATAACTATTTCGACATATGTTCATTTTCGGTTTAAACCAGACCGGGTGGGTCATTTGGGGTTATTTTGGGGCATTTCATTGCTTTTTGGGCTTTGGATTTTCTAAAAGGTTTCCTTATCTCTTATTAGACGTGTGGATGCGATGTTGGGGGTCGTGACCTTCGAATCAATACCTATTTCGACATATGTTAATTTTTAGTTTAAACCAGACCGGGTGGGTCGTTTGGGGTTATTTGGGGCCATTTTTGTGCTTTTTTTGGGTTTGGTATTTTTTAAAAAGTGTCCTTATCTCTTAATAGACGTGTGGATGCGATGTTGAGGGTCGAGACCTTCGAATTGATACCTATTTTGGCATATGTTTATTTTCGATTTAAACAAGACTGGGTGGGTTGTTTGGGGTTATTTGGGGGCATTTCCGTACTTTTTTGGGTTTTGAATTTCCTAAAATGTGTCGTAATCTCTAATTAGATGTATGGATGCAAAGTTGAGGATCGTGACCTTTGAATCGATACCTATTTCGACATATGTTCATTTTCGGTTTAAACCTGATAGGGTGGGTCGTTTGGGGTTATTTGGGGGCATTTCTGTACTTTTTTTTGCATTGGATTTTCTAAAAAATTTTCTTATCTCTTATTAGACATGTGGATGCGATGTTGAGTGTCGTGACCTTCGAATCGATTCCTATTTCGACATATGTTAATTTTTAGTTTAAACCAGATCGGGTGGGTCGTTTGGGGTTATTTGGGGGCTTTTGGGTTTGGTATTTTCTAAAAAATGTCCTTATCTCTTCTTAGATGTGTGGATGCAATGTTGATGGTCGAGACCTTCGAATTGATACCTATTTTGGCATATGTTCATTTTTGGTTTAAACAAGACTGGGTGGGTCGTTTGGGGTTATTTGGGGGCATTTTCGTACTTTTTTGGGTTTGGAATTTTCTAAAAAGTGTCCTAACATCTAATTAGATCTGTGGATGCGATGTTGAGGATCATGACCTTCGAATCAATATTAATTTTGGCATATGTTCATTTTCTGTTTAAACCTGATCGGGTGGGTCGTTTGGGGTTATTTGGGGGCATTTTAGTACTTTTTTGGGTTTGGGATTTCTTAGAAAGTGTCCTTATATCTTATTAGACATGTGGATGTGATGTTAAGGGTCATGACCTTCGAATTGATACATATTTTGGCATATGTTTATTTTCACATTAAACCAGACCAGGTGGGTCGTTTGGGGTTATTTTTGGGCATTTCTGTACTTTTTTGGCTTTGGGATTCTCTAAAAAGTGTCTTTATCTTTCATTAGACGTGTGGATTCGATGTTGGGGGTCGTGACCTTTGAATCGATACCTATTTCGGCATATGTTCATTTTCGGTTTAAACCAAACTAGGCGGGTCCATTAGGGGTTATTTGGGGGCATTATTGTACTTTTTTGGGTTTGAGATTTTCTGAAAAGTATCATTATCTCTAATTAGATGTGTGGATGCGATGTTGAGGATCGTGACCTTCGAATCGATACCTATTTCGGTATATGTTCATTTTCAGTTTCAACCTGATCGGGTGGGTCGTTTGGGGATATTTGGGAGCATTTCTGTACTTTTTTGGGTTTGTGATTTTCTAGACAGTGTCCTCATATCTTATTAGATGTGTGGATGTGATGTTGAGGGTCGTGACCTTCGAATCGATACCTATTTTTGCATATGTTCATTTTCACTTTAAACCAGACCGGGTGGGTCGTTCGGGATTATTTTGGGGCATTTTTGCACTTTATTGGGTTTGGGATTCTCTAAAAAGTTTCCTTATCTCTTATTAGACGTATGGATGCGAAGTTGAGGGTCATGACCTTCGAATCAATACCTATTTCGGTATATGTTCATTTTCGGTTTAAACCAGATCGGGTGGGTCATTTTATGTCATTTGGGGGCATTTCCATTCTTTTTTGGGTTTGGTATTTTCTAAAAAGTGTCCTTATCACTTATTAGACGGGTGGATGCGATATTGAGGGTTGTGACCTTTGAATCGATACCTATTTTGGCATATGTTCATTTTCGATTAAACCAGACCGGGTGGGTCATTTGGGATTATTTAGGAGCATTTTTGTACTTTTTTAGGCTTGGGAATTTCTAAAAAGTATCCTTATCTCTTCTTGGACTCGTGGATGCGATGTTGAGGGTCGTGTCCTTCGAATCGATACCTATTTCGACATATGTTCATTTTCAATTTAAACCAAACCGAGTGGGTTTGGAATTTTCTAAAAAGTGTTCATATCTCTTATTAGATGTACGGATGCGATGTTGAGGGCGTGACCTTCGAATCGATACCTATTTCGGCATATCTTCATTTTTAGTTTCAACCAGACTGGGTAGGTCATTAGGGGTTATTTGGGGGCATTTCTATACTTTTTTGGGTTTGGGATTTTCTAAAAAGTGCCATTGTCTCTAATTAGACGTGTGGATGCGATGTTGGGGGTCGTGACCTTCGAATCGATACCTATTTTGGCTTATGTTCATTTTCGGTTTAAACCAGACTGGGCGGGTGATTAGGGGTTATTTGGGCGCATTTCTGTACTTTCTTGGGTTTGGGATTTTCTGAAAAGTATCCTTATCTCTAATTAGATGTGTGTGTGGATGCGATGTTGAGGATCGTGACCTTCGAATCGATACCTATTTCAGTTTCAACCTGACCAGGTGGGTCGTTTGGGGTTATTTGGGAGCATGTCTGTACTTTTTTGGGTTTGTGATTTTCTAGAAAGTGTCCTTATATCTTATTAGATGTGTGGATGTGATGTTGAGGGTCGTGACCTTCGAATCGATACCTATTTTCGCATATGTTCATTTTCACTTTTTTTTTTTTTTTGATAAGTAATTTGTGAATGTATAGAAGAAGAAAAGGAAGATACAAGAGAAGGGAACCTACTGACACCCCTTAGACAGACCTAAGGAGGAGAAAGAGGCCCCACACCTCCGAGGACAAACCCCTCGGATATTCAAGGAGAACCACCCAAACCCAATTATGGAGGCCTAAACTGGGCCTTACCAACAGAATCATCATGAATCAGCCGCATTAGGTCCTCATGAAACTCTTGAGGATACATAATAGTTTCCCCATCCCCACTATTTATGGAAGCAATAAAGTCCGCCGGTTGGTTCAGTTCTCTCCAAACATGCCTCACTTCATAGCGAGCCAACTGGTCCAACCTAGAGATGATCTGGTACTTCAAAGCATAAACATTCCAGGGGCAGCCAATCACATCTGTAACAATCTCCACGGTCAACTTCGAGTCAGATCTGATAGAAATATAACAGAGGTTCCTCTCTATGCACAAAACCACTCCTCTGTGGATAGCTATCAATTCCATGCTAAGAACCGAAGCTTCCGACCCTTTACCAACATAGGCCAGAATCGGATCTCCAAAGGAATCACGAATGAGACCCCCATAAGCAGCTCTATCTCCTTTCAAGGACCCATCACAATGGAGAGAAATCAATTGAGCAGGGGGCTTTGGCCAGAAACAGATTTTGGGAGCCGAATTGGCCCACTGCACTTGGACCCCCCACTTGTCAACCAAAAATTGATTCCTAGGAGTATGGGCAGCCAATAATGGACATTGAGAACCTTTAGTGGAAACATCAAATTTGATGTCTTGGAGGATCTTATCATAAGACCTTGACTGATTACTAAAGAGCCGTTGATTCCTCTCCCACCAAACATGATAAATTGTGGCACAAAAAGCAAGCTTGGGAATAAAATCCATCATTTCTTTAGCACAAACCACATGAGAAAGCCAATTGACCACATCAGTCAGGGTAGCAGGTCCTTTGCCATTGATAGAACACATAGAGCTAACCCTATCCCAAATGGTATTAGAAAAGGGACAGGCAAAGAAGAGATGGGCATGGCTCTCCAAACCTCCCCAACACAGGACGCAATTCTGTCCTACAGCAATATTCCTTCTAATGAGTTGGTCTTTAGTTGGCAACCCTCCCATCAGGCACCTCCAGGTAGTACAAGAGTGCCTAGGAAAAAAACCAGGAAACCAAACAAGCTTATTCCAATCCACCTTTGTTGCACTACTTCTAATAAGATCCCAAGCCGACTTGGTAGAAAAGAGACCATTAGAAGTTTCCTTCCAAACAATAAGATCCTCCTCACCACTCACAATAGGAATACTAGGGAGATCCCTCGAAATAGTTATCAGATCAAAAGAACCCTGAGGGGGCAGATGCCAATGGCCATCCCTAATAAAGTCCGAAACCAAGGCAAGCCGGTGAGAACCGGCATCATAACGGATCCGATCTCCATATCTTTTAATCAAAACCCCTTTAGGATGCCAATTATCCAACAAAGTCTAGTAGCTTGGCCATTCCCAAAAATATGATGGATATGTGGCTCAACCTGATCTCTAAATTTGAGGACTTTCCGCCAAACCTAAGAGCAATTTTGGGGGATCTTTGCAGTCCAAATAGAATCTTTCTTTAGGTAGCGGGTATTGACCCACCTAACCCAAAGACTGTCTTTCTTAGAGGCAATCCACCAAATTTGTTTAAAAATCCCTGCAATATTCATATTAGAAATTCTCCTAATACCAAGGCCCCCTTCAGCCTTAGGTTTGCAAATGTTATCCCAAGAGATGTAATGTACCTTACGATCAAGAGACGGGCCAGACCAAAGGAAGTTGGAGAAGATGGATTCCAGCTTATTCTTTAGAGCTCCAGGCAGCCCGAAAATCCCTGACCAGTAAATGTAGCAGCCTTGAAGAATAGAGCTTAAAAGTTGAAGCCGCCCTGCAAAGGATAAGAGCCGAGCTTTCCAACCATGACGCCTACTCCTCACTCGATCCAAAATGGAAGAACAATCTGCAAAAGCCAGCTTTCGAGCAATGAGAGGAACACCTAGATACCGGATAGGTAACTTGGTATCCACAAAGTTCATTAATTCCAAAAGTTGCAGTCTGGCCGTGTGGGTGAGGCCCCCTAAAATAATAGAGGACTTAGCCCTGTTGAGTTTCAACCCAGAGTAGGTATGAAAATCATCCAAGGCCCCAGCAGGCCAAACAGTAACTGTGGTGGCCTTCATAAAGATCATCAAGTCGTCGACAAAGATAAGGTGGGAAAGGTGGGAACACTTACACCTGGGAAGCAGGCTAATGCTGCCTTCCACCTCCAACTTCCTCATCAAAGCTGAAAACCCCTCCATGGCAATAGTGAACAAATATGGCGAAATAGGGTCCCCCCTGCCGTATTCCCCTACCCCCTTTGAAAAAACCAGTAGGACTTCCATTCAATAGGATGGAGAAGCAAGGAGTATCAACACAAGCCTTCACCCAACCAATAAACTTCTGTGGGAAACCCATTCTGTCCATTAAATCAAACAAGAACTTTCTACTAAGGGAGTCATACGCTTTATGAAGGTCAATCTTCAGCA
The DNA here is from genome assembly GCF_018873765.1 of Telopea speciosissima. Classification (NCBI taxonomy): domain Eukaryota; kingdom Viridiplantae; phylum Streptophyta; class Magnoliopsida; order Proteales; family Proteaceae; genus Telopea; species Telopea speciosissima. The sequence continues at coordinate 31,136 of NW_025317623.1, forward strand.
CTGCTGTTGGGCTAGATCCTTTCTGCTCTATACCTCGAACCACATCATGACAGACAAGGATGTTGTCCACAATAGACCTCCCCTTGATAAAAGCTGACTGGGAATCACTTACCACCTGCCCAATTACTCCTTGTAATCTATTAGATAAGATTTTAGTAATGATCTTATAAAAAAGATTGCAAAGAGCTATGGGCCTATATCCAGCAAAAGAAGAGACATCTCCCGTCTTAGGAATCAAGCTAATAAAAGTAGCATTAATCGAACTTGGAAGGCAAGACTTCAAAAAGAACCATTTCACTGCCAAAGTCAAATCCTCACCAACTACTTCCCTAGAATGCTTGAAGAAAACAGCCCCAAACCCATCCGGTCCTAGAGCTTTGGAATTTTTCATAGCAAACACAACCTCCATAATCTCCTTATTGGACACCCTCCCAATAAGACCTTCTTGTTGGGCATGGGATAAGCCGTATTGCAAGGGAACCGTGCTAGGAAAAAAACCACCATCCACCGAATCAATCCCAAATAATTTCTTATAGAAAGAGACAGCTTCATCTTTAATTTGGTTGGAATCCTTAACCATGTCACCTCCTTCCCCTTGAATTTCCAAAATATGCTTCCTATTCTGCCTGCAGATCATGGACTTGTGAAAGAAGCTATTATTCCCATCCCCCAGCTGAATATGCTTCACCCTTGATTTCTCCCTCAAGAATTTTTCTTCAATGGCCAAAGCTTCCCATAACTTCACCTTAGCTTGAGACTCCAAAAGAACCAGATTCTGGTTATCAGGGTGATCACCAAGATTGCATTGAATTTGGAACAAATCAGCCTCTGCAGCCTTCACCGCAATGAAAACATCTCCAATGCACTCTTTATTCCATTTTTTCAGTTCCTTTTTATCATTCCTTAACCGGGCAGCAAACCTCATGATAGGATTGAGAACCATACTAACTGGCTGCTCCCAGCCCTCCCGAACCATCTCATCATAACCATCCCTGCCAATCCAAGCCTCAAAAAACCTAAAAGGTTTAGGTCCGAAATTAGCCTCCTCTAACACAGCCAACACTACTAGAGAGTGGTCGAGAGACCCGGAGGGTAAAAGTAGCCTCGAAGATCTAAAAATCCACCCAAGCCAAGTTGACCAACACTCTATCAAGCTTACAGCAGATCCTAGCATCGCCACTTTGTCTGTTATTCCATGTCATAGCTTCCCCTTTCCACTTTAAATCAATCAGCCCAGAGTCATCAATAAAATTATTGAAATCATCAATAGCCTCCAACCGAACAGGTTCCCAACCAAATTTCTCATTTTGATGCCGAGTAACATTGAAGTCCCCTAAAACAGTCCAAGGGGTAGTAACAGCACCAGCAATACTCCCCACATCTTCCCACAAATCCTTCCGGCCTGCCATAGTATTTAGAGCATACACTACAGTGCACAGAAAAGAGTTTGAGGTACCCACAACCAACACCTTAACATGAATAAACTGCTTAGATTTTCGAATTTCTTCAACATTAAAGAAATTAGGATCCCAACCCAACCAAATCCGAATAGTATTATCAATCTCCCCATTATGCACATATTTCCAATCTAAAATAAAATTATCAAAAATGGCAGCACAGTTCTCCAACCTAACTTTACTTTCCAAGAGACAAACCAATTTAGCTTGATGGTCTTTGCACACCTTCTTAATCCCCAGCTGTTTGGTTGAGGCATTCATGCCTCTTACATTCCAAACTAAACACTTCATTTAGCAACCAGGTTAAAGCCATCAACTCCACCCGTACTAGGTCCATCTCCCTTAACCTCACTAGAGTCTTTCAGGTTTACAAGAACCCGTTGGGCCTGGAACTTAGACCCCCTCCCCATGGTTCGGCCTAGAATAGAATAAGAAATAGAACCAGATTGACCCATACCTTTTCCAGAAAGCCCTTGAATTGATCGAATGTCCGCAGCTTGCTTCTTTAGTCTTCCCATATTGGCCGAGGGCTTAGCTGGAATTATCCCTTTCTCCTTTGATCTCAACAGATCTTCAGCTCTGTTATCACCTTGCATAGGCGCCCCAGCAGCACCCACCAACGGATTTGGATCAATCATCTTCAGAGATTCCAAAGCTGCCACCTCACCATCCCTATTTAAAGAATTAATTTCAGTTGCCTTTCCATCCATAGATAAAGCACTAGGATCACTTTCCACCAAAACAGATTTTGAATTTTGAGTCAAGAAAGGGCAGCTATCCACATTAGGGATAATAGCTACAGGTTGGGGGGTGAAACTTATTTCCTCCAAATCTGCCCCAATTATTCCTCCTTCTTCCATGCACAGCACGCTAGGGGTCTCAGCTTCCTGAATTGTGTAGTCACTGACATCATTCTCTCTCTCCATAATTACTCCATCGACCCTCTCTCCACCCTCAAGTATTCTTTTCTTCATGGCCAACGCATAGGCTTTAGTAGGAGAAGACCCAGCTGTCTCTTTCATGACATTTGAATTTTCCAGATTTTCCACACCAACCCTCTTCTCCCCATCTTTCTTATTTAATGAATCCCTTGACTCTTGCTCATCATCCAGCCCATCTCCTAATAAAATATTGCAAGAATCACCATCCAACATCAGCCCCTTTGGATCATATGCAACCTCTTCCGTTAGATCTTCCAACAATGCAAAAGCATTAATATGGACAACATCCTTCCCCTTGTCAGTAGCAATATCTCCTCTACCCTTGTCTTTTCCTGCAAATAAGGGATCTGCCTTCACTAGAGTATCTTCTCTATCATCGGATCCAGCAAGGGCAATCGGCTGCTTAGAAGCTACATCATCACTAACCTCCTGCCCATCAGCACCACCACCACCAGCCAATGCTCCTTCAACAGTCCCCGAAGTTCCTTTCACCCGCCACTCTCTTCTCGGCTGAGAGGATTTCTGAGTTTGACCATTATTCCCAATCTTACAAGAATCCAAGAGGTGACCAAACACAATACAGTGTTTGCATCGAGGGGGTTTCCACTCATAAACCACCTTTTGATTAAATGCGAGTCCATCTTCTCCATAAACCGGAACAGCCAAAGGAAGCTCCTTATCAGCAGACACTTCCACACACAAGCGGGCATAAGACAATCTCTCCATAGAACTTGTCATTTTATCTGCCACAATAGGCTTGCCAATAACACTTCCGATAGAACTGAGAGCTTCAGAAGACCAGAAATGAAAGGGGAGATTGGGTAACGAGACCCATACCGGGACAGAGCATAAATTCACCCTTTCTAAGGATACATCTGGACTCCAAGGGCGCAAGATCATTGGTTTTCTTTGAACATACCACGGCCCTCCTTCAAGGACTTTAACTTTGTCATCTTCAAGATTAAAGCGAAAAATAAAAATTCCACTCTCTAATAAATTAACATCAACATGACCTGCAATCTTCCACTGTTTCAATAAAACATCCCTTGCAAAGGTAAAGCTTGGCCTGCCACCAATGAAGTGCCCCATAAGGGTGTTCTTCCACCGTTCAAGTCCCTTGCTGACCATTGCCTCCGGGCATTTCGCATCAGCCAAAACCCCATCAATCAACTCTGGTTTCACATAGGACAGCTTGAGACCATCACCATAAGTCAAAGAAGAAGAAGAAAAAAGAGCAGACCAAGGAACACCAGCCTTCCCCTTCCTCGAATCTCTAACACCATTCTCAAAATCTTCATTATGCTGAGTATTACCATCTTTCCCAGCCCCTTCAAGGGCAGCAGCCTGAATCGGTTCTAGAACCTGTACCACACCATCTCCAATATTCTCACCATGCACCACCGGAGCACCATCCCCCACCAAACCACCAAGGGTAGGCCACACCTCCTTCCCCGAGCCACCAAGAGCAGCACCACCTTCCCCCAAGCTGATATTCCCCCCACCTTCCCTTCCTCCCGGATTGAGAAGAAGGGGAGGACCATTAGCCGAAGCTAATGGCCTGCCGGCCATCACCAAGAGCAAACCAAAACACTCCCTCCCAAATCACCAAGAGCAAACCAAAAACCAAACCTCTTTCATTTTCACTTTAAACCAGTACAGGTGGGTCATTTAGGGTTATTTTGGGGCATTTCTATACTTTATTGGGTCTGAGATTCTCTAATAAGTTTCCTTATCTCTCTTATTAGACGTATGGATGCGAAGTTGAGGGTCATGACCTTCGAATCGATACCTATTTTGGTATATGTTCATTTTCGATTTAAACTAGATCGGGTGGGTCGTTTTATGTTATTTGGGGGCATTTCCATACTTTTTTGTCTGGTATTTTCTAAAAAGTGTCCTTATCTCTTATTAGACGTGGGAATGCAATGTTGAGGGTAGTGACCTTCGAATAGATACCTATTTCGGCTTATTTTCATTTCAGTTTAAACCAGACTTTGTGGGTCGTTAGGGGTTATTTGAGGGCATTTCAATACTTTTTTGGGTTTGGGATTTTCTAAAAAGTGTCCTTATCTCTTATTAGACGTGCGGAGGCGATGTTGAGGGTCATGACCTTTGAATCAATATCTATTTTGGCATATCTTCATTTTCAGTTTAAACCAGACTGGGTGGGTTGTTAGGGGTATTTGGGGGCATTTCTGTACTTTTTTGGGTTTTGGATTTTCTAAAAAGTGTCATTATCTCTAATTAGACGTGTGAATGCGATGTTGGGGGTCGTGACCTTCGAATCGATACATATTTTGGCATATGTTCATTTTGGGTTTAAACTAGAGTGGGTGGGTCGTTAGGGGTTATTTGGGGGCATTTCTCTACTTTTTTGGGTTTGGGATTTTTTAAAAAGTGTCCTTATCTCTAATTAGATGTGTGTGATGCGATGCTGAGGATCGTGACCTTAGAATTGATACCTATTTCGGTATATGTTCATTTTCGGTTTAAACCAGACTGGGTGGGTCGTTAGGGGTTATTTTGGGGCATTTCTGTACTTTTTTGGGTTTGGGATTTTCTAAAAAGTGTCCTTATCTCTAATTAGATCTGTGGACACAATGTTGAGGATCGTGACCTTTGAAACAATACCTATTTCGGCATATGTTCATTTTTTGTTTAAACCTGACCGGGTGGGTCTTTTGGGGATATTTGGGGGCATTTCTATACTTTTTTGGGTTTGGGATTTTCTAGAAAGTGTCCTTATAACTTATTAGACTTGTGGATGTGATGTTGAGGGTCATGACCTTCGAATCGATACCTATTTTGGCACATGTTCATTTTCACTTTAAACCAGACCGGGTGGGTGGTTTGGGGTTCTTTTGGGGCATTTCTGTACTTTTTTGGGTTTGGGATTCTCAAAAAAGTGTCCTTATCGCCTATTATACGTGTGGATGCAATGTTGAGGGTCGTGATCTTCGAATCGATACCTATTTCGGTATATGTTCATTTTCGGTTTAAACCAGATCGGGTGTGTTGTTTTATGTTATTTGGGGGAATTTCCATAATTTTTTGGGTTTGGAATTTTCTAAAAAGTGTCCTTATCTCTTATTAGACGTGTGGATGCGATGTTGATGGTAGTGACCTTCGAATCGATACCTATTTCGGCATATGTTCATTTTCAGTTCAAACCAGACTGGGTGGGTCGTTTGGGGTTATTTGGGGGCATTTCTGTACTTTTTTGGGTTTGGTATTTTCTAAAAAGTGTCATTATCTCTTATTAGACGTGTGGATACGATGTTCAGGGTCGTGATCTTCGAATAGATACCTATGTCGACCTATGTTAATTTTCAGTTTAAACAAGTCTGGGTCGTTTGGGGTTATTTGGGGGCATTTCCATACTTTTTTGGGTTTGGAATTTTCTAAAATGTGTCCTAATCCCTAATTAGATGTGTGGATACGATGTTGAGGATCATGACCTTCAAATCGATACCTATTTCGGCATATGTTCATTTTCGATTTAAACCTGATCGGGTGGGTCGTTTGGGGTTATTTGGGGGCATTTCTGTACTTTTTTGGGTTTGGGATTTTCTAGAAAGTGTCCTTATATCTTATTAGACATGTGGATGTGATATTGAAGGTCGTGATCTTCGAATCGATACCTATTTTGGCATATGTTCATTTTCACCTTAAACCAAACTAGGTGGGTCGTTTGGGGTTATTTTGGGGCATTTCTGTACTTTTTTGGGTTTGGGATTCTCTAAAAAGTGTCTTTATCTCTTATTAGATGTGTAGATTCAATGTTGGGGGTCGTGACCTTCGAATCGATACCTATTTCGGCATATGTTAATTTTTTGTTTAAACCAAATCGGGTGGGTCGTTTTATGTTATTTGGGGCATTTCGGTACTTTTTTGGGTTTGGTATTTTCTAAAAAGTGTCTTTATCTCTTATTAGACATGTGGATGCGATGTTGAGGGTTGTGATCTTCGAATCGATACCTATTTCGGCATATGTTCATTTTCGATTTAAACCAGATAGGGTGGGTCATTTGGGGTTATTTGGGAGCATTTCTGTACTTTTTTGGGCTTGGGATTTTCTAAAAAGTATCCTTATCTCTTCTTAGATGTGTGGATGTGATGTTGAGGGTCGTGACTTTCAAATCGATACCTATTTCGATAAATGTTCATTTTCAGTTTAAACCAAACCGAGTGGGTCCTTTGGGGCTATTTGGGGGCATTTTTGTACTTTTTAGGGTTTGGTAGTTTCTAAAAAGTGTCCTTATCTCTTATTAGACGTGCGGATGCGATGTTGAGGGTCGTGACCTTCGAATCGATACCTATTTCGACATATCTTCATTTTCAGTTTAAACCAGACTTGGTCGGTCGTTAAGGGTTATTTGGGGGCATTTCTGTACTTTTTTGGATTTGGTATTTTCTAAAAAGTCTCTTTATCTCTAATTGGATGTGTGGATACGATGTTCAGGATCGTGGCCTTCGAATCGATACCTATTTTGGCATATGTTCATTTTTGGTGTAAACCTGACTGGGTGGGTCGTTTTGGGATATTTGGGGGCATTTCTGTACTTTTTTGGGTTGGGATTTTTTAGAAAGTATCCTTATATCTTATTAGACCTGTGGATGTGATGCTGAGGGTCGTGACCTTCGAATCGATACCTATTTTGGCGTATGTTCCTTTTCACTTTAAACCAGATCAGGTGGGTCGTTTTATGTTATTTTGGGGCATTTTGGTACTTTTTTCGGTTTGGTATTTTCTAAAAGGTGTCCTTATCCCTTATTAGACGTGTGGATGTGAAGTTGAGGGTCATGACCTTCGAATCGATACCTATTTCAGTATATGTTAATTTTCGGTTTAAACCAGATCGGGTGGGTCGTTTTATGTTATTTGGGGGCATTTTCATACTTTTTTTGCGTTTGGTACTTTCTAAAAAGTGTCATTATCTCTTATTAGACGTGTGAATACGATGTTGAGGGTAGTGACCTTCAAATCGATACCTATTTCGGCATATTTTCATTTTTAGTTTAAACAAGACTGGGTGGGTCGTTAGGGGTAATTTGGGGCCATTTCTGTACTTTTTTGGGCTTGGGATTTTCTAAAAAGTATCCTTATCTTTTCTTAGACGTGTGGATGTGATGTTGAGGGTCGTGACTTTCAAATCGATACCTATTTCGACATATGTTCATTTTCAGTTTAAACCAAACTGAGTGGGTCATTTGGGGTTATTTGGGGGCATTTCTATACTTTTTTGGATTTGGTAGTTTCTAAAAAGTGTCCTTATCTCTTATTAGTCGTGCGGATGCGATGTTGAGGGTCGTGACCTTCGAATCGATACCTATTTCGGCATATCTTCATTTTCAGTTTAAACCAGACTTGGTCCGTCGTTAGGGGTTATTTTGGGGCATTTATGTACTTTTTCGGGTTTGGGATTTTCTAAAAAGTCTCTTTACCTCTGATTAGATGTGTGTATGTGATGTTCAGGATCGTGACCTTCGAATCGATACTTATTTTGGCGTATGTTCATTTTCAGTGTAAACCTGACCAGGTGGGTCGTTTTGGGATATTTGGGGCATTTCTATACTTTTTTGGGTTGGGATTTTCTAGAAAGTGTCCTTATATCTTGTTAAACCTGTGGATGTGATGCTGGGGGTTTCACTTTAAACCAGACCGGGTGGGTCGTTTGGGGTTATTTTGGCCCATTTCTGTACTTTATTGGGTTTGGGATTCTCTAAAAAGTGTCCTTATCTCTTATTAGACGTGTGGATCCGAAGTTGAGGGTCATGACCTTCGAATCGATACCTATTTCGGTATATGTTCATCTTCAGTTTAAACTAGATCGGGTGGGTCATTTTAGGTTATTTGCGGGCATTTCCATACTTTTTTGGGTTTGGTATTTTCTAAAAAGTGTCATTATCTCTTATTAGACGTGTCGATGCGATGTTGATGGTAGTGACTTTCGAATCAATACCTATTTCGGCATATGTTCATTTTCATTTTAAACCAGACTGGGTGGTCGTTAGGAGTTATTTGGGGGTATTTCTATACTTTTTTGGGTTTGGGGTTTTCCAAAAAGTGTCCTTATCTCTAATTAGACGTGTGGATGCGATGTTGAGGGTTGTAACCTTCGAATCGATACCTATTTTGGATTATGTTCATTTTCGATTTAAACCAGAACGGGTGGGTCATTTAGGGTTATTTGGGAGCATTTCTGTATTTTTTTGGGCTTGGGATTTTCTAAAAAGTATCCTTATATCTTCTTGGACGTGTGGATGCGATGTTGAGGGTCGTGACCTTCAAATCGATACCTATTTTGACATATGTTCATTTTCAGTTGAAACCAAACCGAGTGGGTCGTCAGGCGTTATTTGGGGCATTTCTGTACTTTTTTGGGTTTGGGATTTTCTAGAAAGTGTCCTTATATCTTATTAGACATGTGGATGTGATGTTGAGGGTCGTGACCTTCGAATCGATACCTATTTTGGAATATGTTCATTTTCACTTTAAACCGGATTGGTTGGGTCGTTTGGAGTTATTTTGGGGGCATTTCTGTACTTTATTGGGTTTGGGATTCTCTAAAAAGTGTCCTTATCTCTTATTAGACGTGTGGATGCGATGTTGAGGGTCGTGACCTTCGAATCGATACCTATTTTGGCATATGTTCATTTTCACTTTAAACCAGACCGGGTGGGTCGTTTGGGGTTATTTTGGGGCATTTCTATACTTTATTGGGTTTGGGATTCTCTAAAAAGTGTCCTTATCTCTTATTAGACGTGTGGATGCGATGTTGGGGGTCGTGACCTTCGAATCAATATCTATTTTGGCATATGTTCATTTTCGGTTTAAACTAGACTGGGTGGATCGTTAGGGGTTCTTTGGGTGCATTTCTGTACTTTTTTGGCTTTGGGATTTTCTAAAATGTGTCCTTATCTCTAATTAGACGTGTGGATGCGATGTTGAGGATCGTGACCCTTGGGGTTATTTGAGGTTATTCCCGTACTTTTTTGGGTTTAGGATTTTCTTGAAAGTGTCCTTATACCTTATTAGAGGTGTGGATGTGATGTTGAGGGTCGTGACCTTCGAATCAATACCTATTTTGGCATATTATCATTTTCACTTTAAACCAGACCAGGTGGGTCGTTTGGGGTTATTTTATGGCATTTATGAACTTTTTTGGGTTTCAGATTCTCTAAAAATTGTCGTTATCTCTTATTAGACGTGTGGATGCGATGTCGGGGGTCATGACCTTCGAATCGATACCTATTTCGACATATGTTCATTTTTTATTTTAACCAGATCAGGTGGGTCGTTTTATGTTATTTGGGCGCATTTCGGCACTTTTTTGGGTTTGGTATTTTCAAAAAAGTGTCCTTATCTCTTATTAGACGTGTGGATGTGATGATGAGGGTGACCTTGAATCGATACCTATATCGACATATGTTCATTTTCGATTTAAACCAGACCGGGTGGATCATTTGGGGTTATTTGGGGGCATTTCTGCACTTTTTTGGGCTTGGGATTTTCTAAAAAGTATCCTTATCTCTTCTTAGTTGTGTGGATGCGATGTTGACGGTCGTGACCTTCAAATCGATACCTATTTCGACATATGTTCATTTTCAGTTGAAACAAACCAAGTGGGTCGTTTGGGGTTATTTGGGGCATTTCTGTACTTTTTTGGGTTTGGGATTTTCTAGAAATTGTCCTTATATCTTATTAGACGGGTGGATGTGATGTTGAGGGTCGTGACCTTCGAATCGATACCTATTTTGGAATATGTTCATTTTCACTTTAAACCAGACTGGGTGGGTCATTTGGGATAATTTTGGGGCATTTCTGTACTTTATTGGGTTTGGGATTCTCTAAAAAGTGTCCTTATCTCTTATTAGACGTGTGGATGTGAAGTTGAGGGTCATGACCTTCGAATCGATACCTATTTCAGTATATGTTCAATTTCGGTTTAAACCAGATCAGGTGGGTCATTTTATGTTATTTGGGGGCATTTCCATACTTTTTTGGGTTTGATTCTTTTTAAAAAGTGTCATTATCTCTTATTAGACGTGTGAATGCGATGTTGAGGGTAGTGACCTTCAAATTGATACCTATTTTGGTATATTTTTATTTTTAGTTTAAACCAGACTGGGTGGGTCGTTAGGGGTAATTTGGGGCCATTTCTGTACTTTTTTGGGTTTATGATTTTCTAAAAAGTGTCATTATCACTAATTAGACGTGTGGATGCGATGTTGGGGGTCGTGACCTTCGAATCGATACTTATTTCGGTGTATGTTAATTTTTTATTTAAACTAGACTCGGTAGGTCATTAGGGGTTATTTGGGGGGCATTTTTGTTCTTTTTTGAGTTTGGGATTTTCTAAAAAGTGTCCTTATCTCTAATTAGCTGTGTGAGATGCGATGTTGAGGATCGTGACCTTCGAATCGATACCTATTTCGGCATATGTTCATTTTCGATTTATTCCGGACTGGGTAGGTCGTTAGGGATTATTTAGGGGCATTTCTATACTTTTTTGGGTTTGGAATTTTCTAAAAAGTGTCCTTATCTCTAATTAGATGTGTGGATGTGATGTTGAGGGTGGTGACCTTCGAATCGATACCTATTTCGGCATATGTTCATTTTCGGTTTAAACCTGACCGGGTGGGTCGTTTGGGGATATTTGGTGGCATTTCTGTACTTTTTTGGGTTTGGGATTTTCTAGAATGTGTCCTTATATCTTATTAGACTTGTGGATGTGATGTTGAGGGTCGTGACCTTCGAATCGATACCTATTTTGGCGTATGTTTCTTTTCACTTTAAACCAGACTGGGTGTATGGTTTGGGGTTATTTTGGGGCATTTCTGTACTTTTTTGGGTTTGGGATTCTCTAAAAAGTGTCCTTATCTCTTATTAGACGTGTGGATGCGATGTTGGGGGTCGTGACCTTCGAATCGACACCTATTTCGTTATATATTCATTTTTTATTTAAACCAGATCAGGTGGGTCGTTTTATTTTATTTGGGGGCACTTCCATACTTTTTGGGGTTTGGTATTTTCTAAAAAGTGTCCTTATCTCTTATTAGACGTGTGGATGCGATATTGATGGTAGTGACCCTCGAATCGATACCTATTTCGGCATATGTTCGTTTTCGGTTTAAACTAGACCAGGTGGGTCGTTTGGGGTTATTTTGGGGCATTTCTGAATTTTTTTGGGCTTCAGATTCTCTAAAGAGTGTCCTTATCTCTTATTAGACGTGTGGATGCGATGTTGGGGGTCGTGACCTTCGAATCGATACCTATTTCAGTATATGTTCATATTCGGTTTAAACTAGACCAGGTGGGTCGTTTGGGGTTATTTTGGGGCATTTATGAACTTTTTTGGGCTTCGGATTCTATAAAAAATGTCCTTATGTCTTATTAGACGTGTGGATGCGATGTTGGGGGTCGTGACCTTCGAATCGATACCTATTTCGGCATATGTTCATTTTTTATTTAAACCAGATCAGGTGGGTCGTTTTATGTTATTTGGTGGGCATTTTGGTACTTTTTTGGGTTTGGTATTTTCTAAAAAGTGTCCTTATCTCTTATTAGATGTGTGGATGTGATGATGAGGGTTGTGACCTTCAAATCGATACCTATTTCGGTATATGTTCATTTTCGCTATAAACCAGACCGGATGGGTCATTTTGGGTAATTTGGGGGAATTTCTGTACTTTTTTGTGCTTGGGATTTTCAAAATAGTGTCATTATCTCTTATTAGACGTGTGGATGGGATGTTGGGGGTCGTGACCTTCGATTCAATACCTATTTCGGCATATGTTCATTTTCGATTTAAACCAGACTAGGTGGATCGTTAGGGGTTATTTGGGGGCATTTCTATACTTCTTTTGGTTTAGGATTTCCTAAAATGTGTCCTTATCTCTAATTAGATGTGTATTATGCGAAGTTGAGGATCGTGACCTTCGAATCGATACCTATTTCGGCATATGTTCATTTTTTGTTTAAACCAGACAGGGTTGGTTGTTAGGGGTTATTTGGGGGCATTTTTGTATTTTTTTGGGTTTGGTATTTTCTAAAAAGTGTCCATATCTCTTATTAGACCTGTGGATGCGATGTTGGGGGTCGTGACCTTCGAATCAATACCTATTTTGGCATATGTTCATTTTCGGTTTAAACCAGACTGGGTGGGTCGTTAGGGGTTATTTGGGTGCATTTCTGTACTTTTTTGGGTTTGGGATTTTCTAAAATGTGTCCTTATCTCTAATTAGACGTGTGGATGCGATGTTGAGGATCGTGACCTTCGAATCGATACCTATGTTGGCATATGTTCATTTTCGGTTTAAACCTGACTGGGTGGGTCCTTTGGGGTTATTTGAGGTTATTCCTGTACTTTTTTGGGTTTAGGATTTTCTAGAAAGTGTCTTTATACCTTATTAGAGGTGTGGATGTGATGTTGAGGGTCATGACCTACGAATCGATACCTATTTTGGGATATGTACATTTTCACTTTAAACCAGACCAGGTGGGTCGTTTGGGGTAATTTAACGGCATTTATGAACTTTTTTGGGTTTCAGATTCTCTAAAAATTGTCGTTATATCTTATTAGACGTGTGGATGCGATGTCGGGGGTCGTGACCTTCGAATCGATACCTATTTCGGCATATGTTCATTTTTTATTTTAACCAGATCAGGTGGGTCGTTTTATTTTATTTACGGGCATTTCAGTACTTTTTTTGGTTTGGTATTTTCCAAAAAGTATACTTATCTGTTATTAGACGTGTGGATGTGATGATGAGGGTTGTGACCCTTAATTGATACCTATTTCGACATATGTTCATTTTCGATTTAAACCAGACCGGGTGGGTCATTTGGGGTTATTTGGGGGCATTTCTGCACTTTTTTGGGCTTGGGATTTTCTAAAAAGTATCCAAATCTCTTCTTAGACGTGTGGATGCGATGTTTAGGGTCATGACTTTCAAATCGATACCTATTTCGACATATGTTCATTTTCAGTTTAAACCAAACCGAGTGGGTCGTTTGGGGTTATTTGGGGGCATTTCTGTACTTTTTTGGATTTGGGATTTTCTAGAAAGTGTCCTTATATCTTATTAGACGTGTGGATGTGATGTTGAGGGTCGTGACCTTCGAATCGATACCTATTTGGCATATGTTCATTTTCACTTTAAACCAGACCGGGTGAGTCGTTTGGGGTTATTTTGGGGGCATTTCTATACTTTATTGGGTTTGGGATTCTCTAAAAAGTGTCCTTATCTCTTTTTAGACGTGTGGATGTGAAGTTGGGGGTCATGACCTTCGAGTCGATACTTATTTTGGTATTTGTTCATTTTCAGTTTAAACTAGACTGGGTGGGTCGTTAGGGGTTATTTGGGGGCATTTCTATACTTTATTGGGTTTGGGATTTTCTAAAAAGTGTCATTATCTCTTATTAGACGTGCGGATGCGATGTTGAAGGTCATGACCTTCGAATCGATACCTATTTCGGCATATCTTCATTTTCAGTTTAAACCAGACTGGGTGGGTCGTTAGGGGTTATTTGGGGGCATTTCTGTACTTTTTTGGGTTTGGGATTTTCTAAAAAATGTCATTATCTCTAATTGATGTGTGGATGCGATGTTGGGGGTCGTGACCTTCGAATCGATACCTATTTCCGCATATGTTCATTTTCTGTTTAAACTAGACTGGGTGGGACGTTAGGGGTTATTTGGGGGCATTTCTCTACTTTTTTGGGTTTGGGATTTTCTAAAAAGTGTCCTTATCTCTAATTAGATGTGTGTGATGCGATGTTGAGGATCGTGACCTTCGAATTGATACCTATTTCGACATATGTTCATTTTTAGTTTAAACTAGATTGGGTGGGTCGTTAGGGGTTATTTGGGGCATTTCTGTACTTTTTGGGGTTTGGGATTTTCTAAAAAGTGAACTTATCCCTAATTAGATGTGTGGATGTGATCTTGAGGATCGTGTGCATCGAATCGATACATATTTTGGCATATAAACATGAACATATGCCGAAATAGGTATCGATTCGATGCTCACGACACTCAACATCGTATCCACACATCTAATTAGAGATAAGGAAACTTTTTAGAAAATGCGAAGCCCTAAAGAGTATAGAAATGCCCCAAATTACCACAAACGACCCACCTGGTCTGGTTTAAATCGAAAATGAACATATGTCAAAATAGGTGTCGGTTTGAAAGTCACAACGCTCAACATCGCATCCACACGTCTAATAAGAGATAAGGACACTTTTTAGAAAATCCCAAACCCAAAAAAATATAGAAATGCCTCCAAATAACCCCCAACGACCTACCCGGTCGGGTTTAAATCGAAAATGAACATATGTCGAAATTGGTATCGATTTGGAGGTCACGACCCTCAACAACACATCCACACGTCTAATAAGAGACAAGGAGACTTTTTAGAAAATACCAAACCCAGAAAAAGTACAGAAATGCCCCCAAATAACCCCAAAGGACCCACCTAGTCTGGTTTAAACCGAAAATGAACTAATGTCAAAATATGTATCGATTCAAAGGTCACAACCCTCAACATCACATCCACACGTCTAATAAGAGATAACGACACCTTTTAGAAAATCCCAAGCCTAAAAAAGTACAAAAATGCCCCAAAATAATCCCAAACGATCCAGCCATTTTGGTTTAAACTGAAAATGAACATATGTCGAAATACGTATCGATACGATGGTCACGACCCTCAACATTGCATCCACATGTCTAATAAGAGATAACGACACCTCCTAGAAAATGCCAAGCCAAAAAAAGTACGGAAATGCACCCAAATAACCCCAAACGACCCACCCGTTCTAGTTTAAATAAAAAATAAACATATGCTGAAATAGGTATCGATTCGAAGGTCACGACCCTCAACATCGCATCCACACGTCTAATAAGAGATAAGGATACTTTTTAGAAAATACCAAACCCAAATAACTACAGAAATGCCCCAAAATCCCAAACGACCCATGCGGTCTGGTTGAAATTGAAAATGAAAATATGTCAAAAAACATATCGATACGAAGGTCAGGCAACCCTTAACTTCGCATCCACACGTCTAATAAGAGATAAGGAAACTTTTTTGAAAATCCCAAGCCCAAACAAGTCTAGAAATGTCCACAAAATAACCCCAAACGACCCACCCGATCAGGTTTAAATCGAAAATGAACATATGCCAAAATAGGTATCGATTCGAAGGTCACGGCCCTCAACATCGCATCGACATGTCTAAAAAGAGATAAGGACTCTTTTTAGAAAATCCCAAACCCAAAAAAGTACAAAAATGCCTCCAAATAACCCCAAACGACCTACCCGGTCTGTTTTAACAAAAAATGAACATATGTCTAAATAGGTATCGATTCGTAGGTCACGACCTTCAACATTGCATCCACATGTCTAATAAGAGATACGGACACCTTTTGGAAAATCCCAAGCCACAAAAAGTAGAAAAATGCCCCCAAATTACCACAAATGACCCACCCAATCTAGTTTAAACCGAAAATGATTATATGTCGAAATAGGTGCCGATTTGAAGGTCCCAACCCTCAACATCCCATACACACGTCTACTA
>NW_025317624.1:0-47038 GCF_018873765.1 Telopea speciosissima
TAATGGCATTTCGTGCTTTTTGGTTTGGGATTATCTAAAAGTATCCTTATCTCTTATTAGAAGTGTGGATGCGATGTTGGGGGTCATGACGTACGAATCGATACCTATTTCGACATATGTTCATTTTCGTTTTAAACCAGACCGGTTGGGTCGTTTGGGGTTATTTGGTGGCATATCTGTACTTTTTGGGTTTGGTAATTTCTAAAAAGTGTCTTTGTCTGTTATTAGACGTGTAGATGCGATGTTGAGGGTCGTGACCTTCGAATCGATACCTATTTTGGCACATGTTTATTTTCGATTTAAACCAGACCGGGTGGGTCGTTTGGGGTTATTTGGGAGCATTTCTGTACTTTTATTGTTTGGTATTTTCCAAAAAGTGTCATTATCTCTTATTAGACTTGTGGAGGAGATGTTGAGGGTCACCTTCGAATCGATACCTATTTTGGCATTTGTTCATTTTCAGTTTAAACCAGACCGTGTGGGTCGTTTGGGGTTGGTAGGGGGATTTCTGTTCTTTTATGGGTTTGGGATTTGATGAAAACTGTCCTTATCACTTATTAGACGTGTGGATGCGATGTTGCAGGTCATTACCTTTTAATCGACACCTATTTTGGCATATGTTCATTTTCTGTTTAAACCCGACTAGGTGGGTCGTTTGGGGTTATTTGGGGGCATTTCGGTACTTTTCTCCGGTTGGGATTTTCAAAAAAGTGTCCTTATCTCTTATTAGATGTGTGGATGCGATGTTGAGGGTCGTGACCTTCGAATCGATACCATTTTTAACATTTGTTCATATTAAGTTTAAACCAGACCAGGTGGGTCATTTGGGGTTATTTGGGGGCATTTCTGTATTTTTTTGGGTTTGGTATTTTCTAAAAAGTGTCTTTATCTCTTATTAGATGTGTAGATGCGATGTTGAGGGTTGTGACCTTCGATCGATACCTATTTTGGCATATGTTCATTTTTTATTTAAACCTAACATGGTGGGTTGTTTGGGGTTATTTGGGGGCAATTCTGTACTTTTTTGGGTTTGGTATTTTTTAAAAAGTGTCTTTATCTCTTATTAGACGTGTAGATACGATGTTGAGGGTTGTGACCTTCGAGGGATACCTATTTTGGCATATGTTCATTTTTTGTTTAAACCTAACATGGTGGGTTGTTTGGGGTTATTTGGGGACAATTCTGTACTTTTTTGGGTTTGGTATTTTCTAAAAAGTGTCCTTATCTCTTATTAGACGTGTGGAGGAGATGCTGAGGGTCGTGGCCTTCAAATCGATTCCCATTTCGGCATATGTTCATTTTCAATTTAAACCAGACCGGGTGGGTCGTTTGGGGTTATTTTCGTACTTTTTTTGTTTAATATTTTCTAAAAAGTGTCATTATCCCTTTTTAGACGTGTGGAGGAGATGTTGAGGGTTGTGATCTTCGAATCAATACCTATTTTGGCATATGTTCATTTTCAGTTTAAACCAGACTGGGTGGGTCGTTTGGGGTTATTTGGGGGCATTTCTACACTTTTTTGGGTTTGGTATTTTCTAAAAATTGTCCTTATCACTTATTAGATGTGTGGATACGATGTTGAGGGTCATGACTTTCTAATTGATACCTATTTTGGCATATGTTCATTTTCTGTTTAGACCAGATTGGGTCGGTCATTTAGGGTTATTTAGGGGAATTTCTGTACTTTTTTGGGTTTGGAATTTTCTAAAAAGTGTCCTTATCTCCTATTAGATGTGTGGAGGAGATGTTGAGGGTCGTGAGCTTCGAATCGATACCCATTTTTGCATATGTTCATTTTCAGTTTAAACCAGACCGGGTGGGTCGTTTGGGGTTATTTTGTGGCATTTTTATACTTTTTTGGGTTTGGTACTTTCTAAAAAGTGTCCTTATCTCTTATTAGACTTGTGGAGGAGATGTTGAGGGTCGTGACCTTCGAATCGATAACCATTTCGGCATATGTTCAATTTCTATTTAAAGCAAACCGGGTGGCTCATTTGGGGTTATTTGGTGGCATTTCTGTACTTTTTTGGGTTCAGTATTTTCTAAAATGTGTCCTTATCTCTTATTAGACGTCTGAATGTGATGTTGAGGGTCGTGACCATAGAATCGATACCTATTTCGGCATATATTCATTTTCAGTTTAAACCAGACCGGGTGGGTCCTTTGGGGTTATTTGGGGGCATTTCTGTACTTTTTTGGGTTTGGTATTTTCTATAAACTGTCCTTATCTCTTATTCGACGTGTTGATGCGATGTTGAGGGTCTTGACCAATGAATCCATACCTATTTCGATATATGTTCATTTTTGTTTTAAACCAGATCGGTTGGGTCGTTTGGGGTTATTTGGTGGCATTTCTGTACTTTTTTGGGTTTGGTATTTTTAAAAAGTGTCTTTATCTCTTGTTAGACGTGTGGAGGAGATGTTGAGGGTCGTGACCTTCGAATCGATACCTATTTTGGCATATGTTTGTTTTCTATTTAAACCAGACCGGGTGGGTCGTTTGGGATTATTTAATGGCATTTCTGTGCTTTTTTAGTTTGGGATTATCTAAAAAGTATCCTTATCTCTTATTAGAATTGTGGATGCGATGTTGGGGGTCATGACGTATGAATCGATACCTATTTCGACATATGTTCATTTTAATTTTAAACCAGACCGGTTGGGTCGTTTGTGGTTATTTGGTGGCATTTCTGTACTTTTTGGGTTTGGTAATTTCTAAAAAGTGTCTTTATCTCTTATTAGACGTGTAGATGCGATGTTGAGGGTCGTGACCTTCGAATCGATACCTATTTCGGCACATGTTTATTTTTGGTTTAAACCAGACTGGGTGGGTCGTTTGGGGTTATTTGAGAGCATTTCTGTACTTTTATTTTTTGGTATTTTCAAAAAAGTGTCATTATCTCTTATTAGACATGTGGAGGAGATGTTGAGGGTCGTAACCTTCGAATCGATACCTATTTTGGCATATGTTCATTTTCAGTTTAGACCAGACCGTGTGGGTCGTTTGGGGTTGTTAGGGAGCATTTCTGTGCTTTTATGGGTTTGGTATTTGATAAAAATTGTCCTTATCACTTATTAGACGTGTGGATGCGATGTTGCAGGTCATTACCTTTTAATCGATACCTATTGTTGCATATGTTCATTTTCTGTTTAAACCATACTAGGTGGATCGTTTAGGGTTATTTGGGGGCATTTCGGTACCTTTTTCCTGTTGGGATTTTCAAAAAAGTGTCCTTATCTCTTATTAGACGTGTAGAGGAGATGTTGAGGGTCGTGACCTTCGAATCGGTACCCATTTTGGCATATGTTCATTTTCGGTTTAAACCTGACATGGTGGGTTGTTTGGGGTTATTTGGTGGCATTTCTGTACTTTTTTGGGTTTGGTATTTTCTAAAATGGGTCGTTATCTCTTATTGGACGTGTAGATGCGATGTCGAGGGTCGTGACCTTCGATCGATACCTATTTCGGCATATGTTCATTTTCGATTAAAACCTAACATGGTGGGTTGTTTGGGATTATTTCGGGGAAATTCTGTACTTTTTTGGGCTTGGTATTTTCTAAAAACTATCCTTATCCCTTATTAGACGTGTGGATGCGATGTTGATGGTCGTGACCTTCGAATCGATACCTATTTCGGTTTAAACCTGACATGGTGGGTTATTTGGGGTTATTTGGGGGCATTTCTGTACTTTCTTGGGTTTGGAGTTTTCTATAAAGTGTCCTTATCTCTATTAGACGTGTAGATGCGATGTTGAGGGTCGTAACCTTCGAATCGATACCTATTTCGACATTTGTCCATTTTCAATTTAAACCTGACCGGGTGGGCCATTTGGGGTTATTTGGGAGCATTTCTGTACTTTTTTGGGTTTGGTATTTTCTAAAAACTATCCTTATCTCTTGTTAAACGTGTGGATGCGATGTTGAGGGTCGTGACCTACGAATCGATACCTATTTTGACATATGTTCATTTTCGTTTTAAACTAGACCGGTTGGGTCGTTTGGGGTTATTTGGTGGCATTTCTGTAATTTTTTGGGTTTGGTATTTTCTAAAAAGTATCTTTATCTCTTATTAGACGTGTAGATGCGATGTTGAGGGTCGTTACCTTCGTATCGATACCTATTTTGACATATGTTCATTTTCGGTGACCTTCGAATCGATACCCATTTCGGCATATGTTCAATTTCTATTTAAACCAGATCGGGTGGCTCGTTTGGGATTATTTGGGGGCATTTCTGTACCTTTTGGGTTCGGGA
Source organism: Telopea speciosissima (assembly GCF_018873765.1). Classification (NCBI taxonomy): domain Eukaryota; kingdom Viridiplantae; phylum Streptophyta; class Magnoliopsida; order Proteales; family Proteaceae; genus Telopea; species Telopea speciosissima. The sequence continues at coordinate 4,256 of NW_025317624.1, forward strand.
TTATCTAAAAAGTATCCTTATCTCTTATTAGAAGTGTGGATGCGATGGTGGGGGTCATGACCTACGAATCGATACCTATTTTGACATATGTTCATTTTCCTTTTAAACCAGACCGTTAGGGTCGTTTGGTGTTATTTGTTGGCATTTCTGTACTTTTTGGGTTTGGTAATTTCTAAAAAGTGTCTTTATCTCTTATTAGACGTGTGGATGTGATGTTGAGGGTCGTGACCTTCGAATCAATACCTATTTTGACATATGTTCTTTTTCGGTTTCAACCAAACAGGGTGGGTCGTTTGGGGTTATTTGGGGGCATTTCTATACTTTTTTGGATTTTGTATCTTCTAAAAACTGTCCTTATTACTTATTAGACGTGTGGATGCGATGTTGAGGGTCGTGACCTTCGAATTGATACCTATTTCGGCATATGTACATTTTTTGTTTAAACCAGACTGGGTGAGTCGTTTGGGGTTATTTGGGGGCATTTATGTACTTTTTTGGGTTTGGGATTTTTTAAAAAGTGTCCTTATCTCTTATTAGACATGTGGAGTAGATGTTGAGGGTCGTGACCTTCGAATCGATACCTATTTCGGCATATGTTCATTTTCAATTTAAACTTGTCAAGGTGGGTTGTTTGGGGTTATTTGGGGGCATTTCTGTACTTTTTTTGTTTGGTATTTTCTAAAAAGTGTCATTATCTCTTTTTGGACGTGTGAAGGAGATGTTGAGGGTCGTGACCTTCGAATCGATTCATATTTCGGCATATGTTCATTTTCAGTTTAAACCAGATCGGGTGGGTCGTTTGAGGTTATTTGGGGGCATTCCTGTATTTGTATGGGTTTGGTATTTTCTAAAAACTTCCTTATCTCTTATTAGACGTGAGGATGCGATGTTGAGGGTCGTGACATTCGAATCGATACCTATTTCGGCATATGTTCATTTTCTATTTAAACCTGACATGGTGGGTTGTTTGGGGTTATTTGAGGGCATTTCTGTACTTTTTTTGGGTTGGGGTTTTCTAAAAAGTGTCATTATCCCTTTTTAGGCGTGTGGATGCGACGTTGAGGTTCATGACCTTCGAATCGATACCTATTTCGACGTATGTTCATTTTCGGTTTAAACCAGACCGGGTGGATCGTTTGGGGTTATTTGGGGGCATTTCTGTACTTTTTTGGGTTTGGGATTTCTAAAAAGTGTCCTTATCTCTTATTAGACGTGTGGAGGAGTTGTTGAGGGTCGTGACCTTCGAATCGATACCCATTTCGGAATATGTTCATTTTTAGTTTAAACCAGACCAGGTGAGTCGTTTGGGGTTATTTGGTGGCATTTCTGTACTTTTTTCGGGATGGGATTTTCTAAAAAGTGACCTTATCTCTTATTAGACGTGTAGATGCGATGTTGAGGGTCGTGACCTTCGAATCGATACCTATTTCGACATATGTTCATTTTTTATTTAAACCAGATCGGGTGGATCGTTTGGGGTTATTTGGGGGCATTTCTGTACTTTTTTGGGTTTGGTATTTTTTAAAAACAATCCTTATCTCTTATTAGAGGTGTGGATATGATGTTGATGGTCGTGACCTTCGAATCGATACCTATTTTGGCATATGTTCATTTTCGGTTTAAACCTGACATGGTGGGTAGTTTGGGGTTATTTATGGGCATTTTTTTACTTTTTTGGGTTTGGAATTTTCTAAAAAGTGTCCTTATGTCTTATTAGACATGGGGATGCGATGTTGAGGGTCGTGACCTATGAATCGATACCTATTTCGACATATGTTCATTTTCGTTTTAAACTAGATCAATTGGGCCATTTGGGGTTATTTGGTGGTATTTCTGAACTTTATTGGTTTTGGTATTTTTTAAAAAGTTTCTTTATCTTCTATTAGACCTGTAGATGTGATGTTGAGGGTCCTGACCTTTGATTGATACCTATTTTGGCATATGTTCATTTTTGATTTAAACCTGACATGGTGGGTTGTTTGGGGTTATTTGGGGGCAATTCTGTACTTTTTTGGGTATGGTATTTTCTAAAAAGTGTCCTTATCTCTTATTAGACATATGGAGGCCATAGTGAGGGTCAGACCATCGAATCGATACCCTAGTCGGCATATGTTCATTTTCGGTTCAAACCAGACCGGGTGGGTCGATTGGGGTTATTTGGGGGCATTTCTGTACTTTTTTATTTAATATTTGCTAAAAAGTGTCATTATCTCTTTTTAGACGTGCGGAGGAGACGTTGAGGGTGGTGACCTCGAATCGATACCTATTTCGCCTTATGTTCATTTTCAGACTAAACTAGACCTTGTGGGATGATTGGGGTTATTAGGGGGGTTTTTGTACTTTTTTGGGTTTGGTATTTTTTAAAAACTGTCCTTATCTCTTATTAGACATGTGGATGCGATGTTGCAGGTCGTGACCTTGTAATCGATACCTATTTTGGCATATGTTCATTTTCTATTTAAACTAGATTGGGTGGGTCGTTTGGGGTTATTTGGGGACATTTCTGTACTTTTTTTGGGTTGGGATTTTCTAAAAAGTGCCCTTATCTCTTATTAGATGTGTGGATGCAATGTTGAGGGTCGTGACCTTCGAATCGATACCTATTTCGACATATGTTCATTTTCGGTTTAAACCAGACCGGGTGGATCGTTTGGGGTTATTTGGGGGCATTTTTGTACTTTTTTGGGTTTGGTATTTTCTAAAAACTATCCTTATCCCTTATTAGACGCGTGGATGCGATGTTGATAGTCGTGACCTTCGAATCGATACCTATTTTGGCATTTGTTCATTTTTAGTTTAAACCTGTCCGGGTGGGTCGTTTAGGGTTATTTGGGGGCATTTCTGTACTTTTTTGGGTTTGGTATTTTCTAGAAACTGTCCTTACCTCTTATTAGACGTGTGGATGTGATGTTGAGGGTCGTGACCTACGAATCGATACCTATTTCGACATATGTTCATTTTCGTTTTAAACTAGACCGGTTGGGTCGTTTGGGGTTATTTGGTGGCATTTCTGTAATTTTTTGGGTTTGGTATTTTCGAAAAAGTGTCTTTATCTCTTATTAGACATGTAGATGCGATGTTGAGGGTCGTTACCTTCGTATCGATACCTATTTTGACATATGTTCATTTTCGTTGACTTTCGAATCGATACCCATTTTGGCATATGTTCAATTTCTATTTAAACCAGATCGGGTGGCTCGTTTGGGGTTATTTGGGGGCATTTCTGTACCGTTTGGGTTTTGGATTATCTAAAAAGTATCCTTATCTCTTATTAGAAGTGTGGATGCGATGTTGGGGGTCATGACCTACGAATCGATACCTATTTCGACATATGTTCATTTTCCTTTTAAACCAGACCGGTTGGGTCGTTTGGGGTTATTTGTTGGCATTTTTTTTTTTTTCGGTAAGTAAGAAGATTGTATTAGAAAAGGAGGAGAAAACTACAAACGAAGGCATTCTCTAAGAACCCGACAAGGGGAAGAGAACCCAAAGCACAATGGGACAGGCCCCATCAAACAAGAACAGAGCCAAAAAGGCTACGGCCTGTAATAAGTGACAAAATCTGGGTCTTGCTTAAGGTAGTCAATATGGGTAGGGGGGAAATCTCCAGGATCCCAAATTACCCCATGTGAGTCGCAAGGGACTGCAGCCATAAAATCTGCTGGTCGATTTTGTTCTCTCCAAACATGGGTGAGTTCTTTCATTCTCAAATCATTAGCCAAAGCATGGATTCTACTCTTGAGAGGTTGTACTTTCCAAGGTCCTACAACCTTGCCAGAAATAGTGTCAATCGCCAACTTGGAATCAGATCTGATAGAAACATCAAGGATTCCTCTCTCTATGCAAAGGGAGATGCGTCTATGTATAGCAGCCAGCTCCATGGAGAGAATGCAAAGATCCAACCCTTGGTTAGCAAATGCAGCTACAGGTTGTCCAATCACATTACGAATCACTCCTCCAAAAGCAGCTCTACCATCGGACAACGAACCATCACAGTGAAGGGACCACAAATTGTTAGGAGGCTTATAAGACCCACGAGCATGGTCTCGGCATCCTAATAGTCCAATGAACTTGCAAGTTTCGGGCCGAAGCAATGTGGGAATTAGCAGGACTAGGATCCCCACTCAAAGAACCTGATGTGACTGCAGTCCTAACATCCCCCTTGATAGCTTCCACAATCTGATCCTTAGATCTAGCCTTTTGGCGAAAAATTCTGAAATTTCTTTCAAACCAAATATGCTTGATAGTTGCACAAAATGCAAGCTTTAAAACCACACCTAAGCTCCCCGCTCTTCCTGCCGCATACCGAACCCAAATGGCAGCATCAAATATGTTCATGGGAGCCTATCCATGAAGAGAACACATACCAAAGATCCTCCCCCAAAAATCAATGGAAAAAGGGCAAGCAAAGAAAAGATGGTTTCTGCTCTCAATACCAGCCCAACAAAACTCACAACTATGTTGAACCGGGATCCCCCTGTGAAGAAGATTATCCCTAGTGGGGAGAGCATCGACCAGACACCTCCAAGAAACAAAAGAGTGGGACTTAATGCTGCCTTCAAACCAAACTGCTTCACTCCAATCCACGGGGTTGGCCTGCACACGAGTGGCATTCCAAGCCGATTTGGTTGAAAAGATACCTGTCGGATTGCCAGTCCAGACTACCAAATCCAGGTTGTCACTATGCAACTTATCAATGGAGGGGAGGGCTCTCCACACATCAATAAGGTCAAAAGAAGTTGAAGGGCCAGGCAGCCAGTCTCCATCCCGAACAATTTCCTTGACAAGTGCATGATGGGCTGCAAGCGCATAAGATCCCGCATCATAGCAAATCCTACTACCAAACCTATTAAAAAGGACTCCCTCTGGGTGCCACTTGTCGAGCCAAAGTTTGGTAGATCTGCCATTGCCAATGAAGGTATTAATTAAAGGCAATGCCTTATCTCTATATTTCAAAACTTTCCTCCAAACCCAAGAGCAATTTTGCAACACCTTAACTGTCCAAAGCGATTCCTGCTTGAGGTACCTCTGCTGGACCCAATGCACCCAAAGTCGGTTTTGCTTGGAGGCAATCCACTAGATTTGCTTCATAATACCAGCCACATTCATCTCCTTAAGCCCCAGACCTCCTTCAGTTTTAGGCTTGTAGACCGCATCCCAAGAAATGAAGTGCATTTTCCTTTCAAGCGAGGGGCCTGACCAAAGGAAATTAGAAAACATGGACTCAAGCTGTGAGATAAGGTTACCTGGCAGCCCAAAAATACCAGCCCAGTAAATGTAGCATCCTTGGAGCACAGAAGAGATAAGTTGGAGACGCCCAGCATAAGATAAAAACCTGGCTTTCCATCCTTCCAATTTCCTTCGAACCAAATCTAAAATAGGACTGCAATCTTTCAAGGACAGCCTGCCCGAGACAAGAGGGACGCCGAGGTACCTGATAGGGAGAGTGGTCTCAGAGAAACCCGTTAATTCCAAAAGTTCCATACTACTAGTTTGGGTTAGGCCCCCTACAATAATAGAGGACTTAGATCTATTAAGATGCAGCCCTGAAAGACCTGCAAACTCGTCAAGACCCCCCAAACTAGCCAAAACAGATTCGCGATTGGCCTTCACAAAGATCATTAGGTCATTCGCAAATATAAGGTGAGAAAGATGTAGAGCTTTACATCTAGGCAGCAATTTGATTTGACCATCTACTTCCAGCCTTCGTATAATTCCTGAAAAAGCTTCCATGGCAATAGTGAACAAATAAGGAGTGGGTCACCTTGCCTGATACCTCTATCTCCCTTGAAGTAACCTGTGGGGCTGCCATTAATGAGAACGGAGAACATGGGTGTGGTAACACAAGCCTTAACCCATCCAAGGAATTTCCCTATGAAGCCCATTCTTTCCATCACTCCAAATAGAAAGTTCCTGCTCAAGGAGTCATAGGCTTTATGGAGATCAACCTTCAACACCACAGTGGGGTTGGCTGCTTTCTGCTCAATTCCTCTCACAATATGGCAAACAAGAATATTATCAACTATAAATCTTCCTTTGATAAAAGCTGATTGATTGAAACTGATCACCTCGCCGATAGCCTTCTGGAGTCTATTAGAGATGATCTTAGTAATGATCTTGTAAAAGCGATTGCAAAGGGCAATAGGTCTATAGCCCGCAAAGGAGGAAACATCTCCGATTTAGGGATCGTAGAAATAAAGGTAGCATTAATGAATAGGGCATAAAGGAGTTCTCAAAAAACCATTTAATAGCCTTGATAAGGTCCTCCTTAATAATCTCCCAGGTTGTTTTGTAGAATCTAGCCCCAAAACCATCAGTCCCTGGGGCCTTAGAATCTTTCATAGCAAAGACCACACCCTTGATCTCCTCTCTACTAATCTCCCTTTCCAATTCCAATATCTGAATTTCAGAAATAGCACCCGAAAAGTGGATAGAATTCGGGCAGGTTCCCTCATCAATTGAATCAGTCCCAAATAAATTACAATAAAACTTTACAGCCTCTTCTTTAATCCTTTTTGGTTCATCAACCACCACTCCATTCTAATCAACAATCTCCAAAATATGCTTTCTATTGAATCTGCTGCGCATGGACTTATGAAAAAAACTGTTATTTCCATCACCTAGTTGGATCCACTTCACCCTAGATTTCTCCTTTAGGACCCTCTCCTCCATTTGCAGAGCACTCCAGAGCTTGCCTTTGGCCTCTCTCTCTCTAGGATAATTAGAGAATCATCCATTGGATTCAAAGATATATCAGCCTGAATTCTGGAAAGTTCCTCCTCAGCCACCTTGACAGAATGAAAAACATCTCCAAAATCCTCCTTATTCCACCTCTTCAGCTCAAGCTTAACATTCCTTAACTTTGCAGCGAAACAAAGAAGAGGATTGGACTGTGGCTTTATAGGGAAAGCCCAACCTTTCTTAACCACTTCAAAGTAATCTCCATGAGTAGTCCAGGCATCGAAAAATTTGAAAGGCTTTGGACCTAAATTGAAATTGTCCAACAGCTTAAGGATAATCGGACTATGGTCAGAGATACTAGGGCAAAGGAAATTCGCCTTAGAAAAACTTAGTTTATCCAGCCAATGGCTGTTAACTAAGACCCGATCAAGTTTACAACAAATTCTCTTGCCTTTTGGTTATTACTCCAAGTAAACATTTCTCCTTTCCACTTCAAATCAGCTAGGCCCGAATTGAAAATACAAGCGTCAAAGTCCTCTACAGCCCCATGAAGAATGGCCTCCCCTCCAAGCTTCTCATTCTGATGCCGAACAATATTAAAATCCCCCATTACAGCCCAGGGTCGATCATACCAGCAGCAATTTCCTCTATGTCCTTCCACAGCTCAAGCCTCCCCTCAAGAGTATTAAAAGCATAAACGGTGCGGTGGCGGTGCCAAAGAAGAACCAAGAATTCCAACTTTCAAATGAATAAATTGAGGTTTAGATTTAATGATCTCAACCTTTAAGCTCTCCTCATCCCAACCAATCCAGATTCGTATGGTGTTCGGACTACTGATTATGAGTGAATTTCCATCCCCTTTTAAGGTTTTGAAAAGTAGTATTAACATTATTCTCCTTAACTTTTGTCTCCAAAAGAATAGCCAACTTATACTCCTTGGCAGCAAGCATTCTTTTAACACTTCTTTATTTTTCAGGGGCATTCAGCCCTCTCACATTCCAGCATAGACTATTCATTAGGAACGATTAGAAGGAGGAAGATAAAGTTAAAGTGCTAGAAGGAGGACCATGGACTGTGCAGCGAAGACCGTTGATCCTCCGGCCTTGGAAACCAGGAATGAAGCTTGAAAAGGTTGAATTAAACTCCATTCCTATCTGGATTACTTTCCCCAACCTTCCTTTTCACTTCTGGAGTGTGGAGGCTTTGAGTTCGATTGCTAGTGTTATCGGCAAACCGATAGCCACTGACAAAATGACAATGACTAAGGAAAGGCTCTCCTATGCCCGCTTATGTGTGGAAATTGAGGCTACCCATGATGTCCCGGAGCAAGTGGCTGTCCATGATGATGAAGGGTTGGTGTTCTTTCAAAAAGTGAAGTATGAATGGTGCCCTCCCCGCTGCAATAGTTGCATGATTTTTGGCCATGCCATTAGTCAATGTGGTGCTAATCAAGCTACACAGAAGGGTAACAGCCGAAAAGAGTGGAGGGTGAAAGCTGGTGCTGGTCATTCTCAGGTGGCCGGAGCGGGACGTGGTGGTGGTGCTCAGGCCATGCACGGTGGTGATGGGGCTGAGATTCAAAATTCAAATGGAGGTGCCAACTTGGGTGAAAGATTTGCTCGGATCACGGAATCTGCTGGGATCATGAAATCTGTGGGGATTTCCAAATCTGCTGGTTCTAGAAATCTTCCTAATTCTCCAACCAAGATTGCAGCTAGTAAGGGGAAGGAAGTTGTTCATGCCAATGCATTTGCTTTGCTGGAAGATCTAACGGAGGAAGTTGCCTATGATCCAAAGGACCTAATGTTGGATGTTGATTCTTGCAACATCTTATTAGGAGATGAGCTGGATGATGGGCAGAATCCAAGGGATTCTTTAATTACGAAAGATGGGGAGAATCTTGGAAGAAAAGGTATAGCTGGCTTGGATGGTGTGGAGATTTTGGAAAATTCAAATGGGATGAATGTGACAGTTGGGTCTTCTCCTACTAAAGCCCATGCGTTGACCATGAAGGAAAGAATTGGTGAGGGTGGAGAGGAGAGTGGGGCACTTATGGAAGGTAATAAATCTTCCACTTCAGTTTTGGTAAGCAATGCTGATTGGGGGAGCTCTATTAGGGATTCTCTTTTGAAGATTCTTGATGAGGGGGCCACGTTGGATGGTGATGTCATTGAAGAAGGAGCTAAAGAAGTTGCCCGGCCAGATTTGATTTCCAAAACTGCCAGCCTCTCCACCAAAGGAAGAAAGGATTCGGCTAGCTTATCTTTGAAAGACCCCACATTTGAAGGTATGTCCAACCCCACTATCCCCATTGTTTTAAATTCAGATAAAGAGGGGAGAGGATTAAGGGAGCAGGGAAGGAGAAGATTTTTGGCTTCTTTCAACCCTCAGCGTATTGAAATCACTGCCAATGCTAGTTCAGCTGTGAAGGGGACTGAGATTGGATTGGCTTTGGGGGGTAAGAAACTGGTTATTTGTTGGCATTTCTGTACTTTTTGGGTTTGGTAATTTCTAAAAAGTGTCTTTATCTCTTATTAGACGTGTGGATGTGATGTTGAGGGTCGTGACCTTCGAATCAATACCTATTTCGACATATGTTCTTTTTCGGTTTCAACCAGACCGGGTGGGTCGTTTGGGGTTATTTGGGGGCATTTCTATACTTTTTTGGATTTTGTATCTTCTAAAAACTGTCCTTATTACTTATTAGACGTGTGGATGCGATGTTGAGGGTCGTGACCTTCGAATCGATACCTATTTCGGCATATGTACATTTTTGGTTTAAACCAGATTGGGTGAGTCGTTTGGGGTTATTTGGGGGCATTTATGTACTTTTTTGGGTTTGGGATTTTTTAAAAAGTGTCCTTATCTCTTATTAGACGTGTGGAGGAGATGTTGAGGGTCGTGACCTTCGAATCGATACCTATTTCGGCATATGTTCATTTTCAATTTAAACCTGTCAAGGTGGGTTGTTTGGGGTTATTTGGGGGCATTTCTGTACTTTTTTTGTTTGGTATTTTCTAAAAAGTGTCATTATCTCTTTTTAGACGTGTGAAGGAGATGTTGAGGGTCGTGACCTTCGAATCGATACATATTTTGACATATGTTCATTTTCAGTTTAAACCAGACCGGGTGGGTCGTTTGGGGTTATTTGGGGGCATTTCTGTACTTTTTTGGGTTTGGTATTTTCTAAAAACTTCCTTATCTCTTATTAGACGTGTGGATACGATGTTGAGGGTCGTGACCTTCGAATCGATACCTATTTCGGCATATGTTCATTTTCTATTTAAACCTGACATGGTGGGTTGTTTGGGGTTATTTGTGGGCATTTCTGTACTTTTTTTGGGTTGGGGTTTTCTAAAAAGTTTCATTATCCCTTGTTAGGCGTGTGGATGCGATGTTGAGGTTCATGACCTTCGAATCGATACCTATTTCGACGTATGTTCATTTTCGATTTAAACCAGACCGGGTGGGTCGTTTGGGGTTATTTGGGAACATTTCTGTACTTTTTTGGGTTTGGGATTTCTAAAAAGTGTCCTTATCGCTTATTAGACGTGTGGAGGAGATGTTGAGGGTCATGACCTTCGAATCGATACCCATTTCGGAATATGTTCATTTTTAGTTTAAACCAGACCAAGTGAGTCATTTGGGGTTATTTGGTGGCATTTCTATACTTTTTTCGGGATGGGATTTTCAAAAAAGTGACCTTATCTCTTATTAGACGTGTAGATGCGATGTTGAGGGTCGTGACCTTCGAATCTATACCTATTTTGGCATATGTTCATTTTCGATTTAAACCAGATCGGGTGGATCGTTTGGGGTTATTTGGGGGCATTTCTGTACTTTTTTGGGTTTGGTATTTTTTAAAAACAGTCCTTACCTCTTATTAGAGGTGTGGATGCGATGTTGATGGTCGTGACCTTCGAATCGATAACTATTTTGGCATATGTTCATTTTCAGTTTAAACCTGACATGGTGTGTAGTTTGGGGTTATTTGTGGGCATTTTTGTACTTTTTTGGGTTTGGAATTTTCTAAAAAGTGTCCTTATCTCTTATTAGACGTGGGGATGCGATGTTGAGGGTCGTGACCTACGAATCGATACCTATTTCGACATATGTTCATTTTCGTTTTAAACTAGATCAATTGGGCCATTTGGGGTTATTTGGTGGTATTTCTGTACTTTATTGGGTTTGGTATTTTTTAAAAAGTTTCTTTATCTTTTATTAGACCTGTAGATGCGATGTTGAGGGTCCTGACCTTCGATCGATACCTATTTCGGCATATGTTCATTTTCGATTTAAACTTGACATGGTGGGTTGTTTGGGGTTATTTGGGGGCAATTCTGTACTTTTTTGGGTATGGTATTTTCTAAAAAGTGTCCTTATCTCTTATTAGACGTGTGGAGGCCATATTGAGGGTCGGACCATCGAATCGATACCCTAGTCGGCATATGTTCATTTTCGGTTTAAACCAGACCGGGTGGGTCGATTGGGGTTATTTGGGGGCATTTCAGTACTTTTTTGTTTAATATTTTCTAAAAAGTGTCATTATCTCCTTTTAGACGTGCGGAGGAGATGTTGAGGGTGGTGACCTTCGAATCGATACCTATTTCGCCTTATGTTCATTTTCAGATTAAACTAGACCGTGTGGGATGTTTGGGGTTATTAGGGGGATTTCTGTACTTTTTTGGGTTTGGTATTTTCTAAAAAGTGCCCTTATCTCTTATTAGACGTGTGGATGCAATGTTGAGGGTCGTGACCTTCAAATTGATACCTATTTCGACATATGTTCATTTTCGGTTTAAACCAGACCGGGTGGGTCGTTTGGGGTAATTTGGGGGTATTTCTGCACTTTTTTTTGTTTAATATTTTCTAAAAACTATCCTTATCCCTCATTAGACGTGTGGATGCGATGTTGATAGTCGTGACCTTCGAATCGATACCTATTTCGGCATTTGTTCATTTTCAGTTTAAACCTGACCGGGTGGGTCGTTTAGGGTTATTTGGGGGCATTTTTGTACTTTTTTGGGTTTGGTATTTTCTGAAAACTGTCCTTATCTATTATTAGACGTGTGGATGCGATGTTGAGGGTCGTGACCTATGAATCGATACCTATTTCGACATGCGTTCATTTTCGTTTTAAACTAGACCGGTTGGTTCGTTTCGGGTTATTTGGTGGCATTTCTGTACTTTTTTGGGTTTGGTATTTTCTAAAAAGTGTCGTTATCTCTTATTAGACGTGTGGATACGATGTTGATGGTCGTGACCTTCGAATCGATACCTATTCGGCATATCTTCATTTTCGGTTTAAACCTGACTTGGTGGGTTGGTTGGGGTTATTTGGGGGCATTTCTGTACTTTCTTGGGTTTGGAGTTTTCTAAAAAGTGTCCTTATCTCTATTAGACGTGTAGATGCGATGTTGAGGCTCGTGACCTTCGAATCGATACCTATTTTGGCATTTGTTCATTTTCAGTTTAAACCTGATAGGGTGGGTCGTTTGGGGTTATTTGGGGGCATTTCTGTACTTTTTTGGGTTTGGTATTTTCTAAAAACTGTCCTTATCTCTTATTAGACGTGTGGATGTGATGTTGAGGGTCATGACCTACGATCGATACCTATTTTGACATGTGTTCATTTTCATTTTAAACTAGACCGGTTGGGTCGTTCCGGGTTATTTGGTGGCATTTCTGTACTTTTTTGGGTTTGGTATTTTCTAAAAAATGTCTTTATCTCTTATTAGACGTGTAGATGCGATGTTGAGGGTTGTGACCTTCGATCGATACCTATTTCGGCATATGTTCATTTTCGATTTAAACCTAACATGGTGGGTTGTTTGGGGTTATTTGGGGGCAATTCTGTACTTTTTTGGGTTTGGTATTTTCTAAAAAGTGTCCTTATCTCTTATTAGATGTGTGGAGGAGATGCTGAGGGTCGTGACCTTCGAATCGATACCCATTTCGGCATATGTTCATTTTCAATTTAAACCAGACCGGGTGGGTCGTTTGGGGTTAGTGGGGGGCATTTTCGTACTTTTTTTGTTTAATATTTTCTAAAAAGTGTCACTATCCCTTTTTAGACGTGTGGAGGAGATGTTGAGGGTCGTGATCTTCGAATCGATACCTATTTTGGCCAGACTGGGTGGGTCGTTTGGGGTTATTTGGGGGCATTTCTACACTTTTTTGGGTTTGGTATTTTCTAAAAATTGTCCTTATCACTTATTAGACGTGTGGATACGATGTTGAGGGTCGTGACTTTCTAATCGATACCTATTTTGGCATATGTTCATTTTCTGTTTAGACCAGATTGGGAGGGTCGTTTGGGGTTATTTGGGGGCATTTCTGTATTTTTTTGGGTTTGGAATTTTCTAAAAAGTGTCCTTATCTCCTATTAGATGTGTGGAGGAGATGTTGAGGGTCGTGAGCTTCGAATCGATATGCATTTTTGCATATGTTCATTTTCAGTTTAAACCAGACCGGGTGGGTCGTTTGGGGTTATTTTGTGGCATTTCTGTCCTTTTTTGAGTTTGGTACTTTCTAAAAAGTGTCCTTCTCTCTTATTAGACTTGTGGAGGAGATGTTGAGGGTCGTGACCTTCGAATCGATACCCATTTTGGCATATGTTCAATTTCTATTTAAAGCAGACCGGGTGGCTCATTTGGGGTTATTTGGTACCATTTCTGTACTTTTTTGGGTTCAGTATTTTCTAAAAAGTGTCCTTATCTCTTATTAGACGTCTGAATGCGATGTTGAGGGTCGTGACCATCGAATCGATACCTATTTCGGCATATATTCATTTTTAGTTTAAACCAGACCGGGTGGGTCGTTTGGGGTTATTTGGGGGCATTTCTGTACTTTTTTGGGTTTGGTATTTTCTATAAACTGTCCTTATCTCTTATTCGACGAGTGGATGCGATGTTGAGGGTCCTGACCAACGAATCGATACCTATTTCGATATATGTTCATTTTCGTTTTAAACCAGATCGGTTGGGTCATTTGGGGTTATTTGGTGGCATTTCTATACTTTTTTGGGTTTGGTATTTTTAAAAAGTGTCTTTATCTCTTGTTAGACGTGTGGAGGAGATGTTGAGGGTCGTGACCTTCGAATCGATACCTATTTCAGCATATGTTTATTTTCTATTTAAACCAGACTGGGTGGGTCGTTTGGGGTTATTTAATGGCATTTCTGTGCTTTTTTGGTTTGGGATTATCTAAAAAGTATCCTTATCTCTTATTAGAAGTGTGGATGCGATGTTGGGGGTCATGACGTACGAATCGATACCTATTTCGACATATGTTCATTTTCGTTTTAAACCAGACCGGTTGGGTCGTTTGGGGTTATTTGGTGGCATTTCTGTACTTTTTGGGTTTGGTAATTTCTAAAAAGTGTCTTTATCTCTTATTAGACGTGTAGATGCGATGTTGAGGGTCGTGACCTTCGAATCGATACCTATTTCGGCACATGTTTATTTTCAGTTTAAACCAGACCGGGTGGGTCGTTTGGGGTTATTTGGGAGCATTTCTGTACTTTTATTGTTTGGTATTTTCAAAAAAGTGTCATTATCTCTTATTAGACATGTGGAGGAGATGTTGAGGGTCACCTTCGAATCGATACCTATTTCGGCATATGTTAATTTTCAGTTTAAACCAGACCGTGTGGGTCGTTTGGGGTTGGTAGGGGGATTTCTGTTCTTTTATGAGTTTGGTATTTGATGAAAACTGTCCTTTTCACTTATTAGACGTGTGGATGTGATGTTGCAGGTCATTACCTTTTAATCAATACCTATTTTGGCATATTTTCATTTTCTGTTTAAACCATACTAGGTGGGTCGTTTGGGGTTATTTGGTGGCAATTTGGTACTTTTCTCCGGTTGGGATTTTCAAAAAAGTATCCTTATCTCTTATTAGAGGTGTGGATGCGATGTTGGGGGTCATGACCTACGAATCGATACCTATTTCAACATATGTTCATTTTCGTTGTAAACCAGACCGGTTGGGTCGTTTGGGGTTATTTGGTGGCATTTCTGTACTTTTTGGGTTTGGTAATTTCTAAAAAGTGTCTTGATCTCTTATTAGACATGTAGATGCGATGTTGAGGGTCGTGGCCTTCGAATCGATACCTATTTCGGCACATGTTTATTTTCGGTTTAAACTAGATCGGGTGGATCGTTTGGGGTTATTTGGGAGCATTTCTGTACTTTTATTGTTTGGTATTTTCAAAAAAGTGTCATTATCTCTTATTAGACATGTGGAGGAGATGTTGAGGGTCACCTTCGAATCGATACTTATTTCGGCATATGTTAATTTTCGTTTAAACCAGACCGTGTGGGTCGTTTGGGGTTGGTAGGGGATTTCTGTTCTTTTATGGGTTTGGTATTTGATGAAAACTGCCCTTTTCACTTTTTAGACGTGTGGATATGATGTTGCAGGTCATTACCTTTTAATCGATACCTATTTTGGCATATGTTCATTTTCTGTTTAAACCAGACTAGGTGGGTCGTTTGGGGTTATTTGGTGGCAATTTGGTACTTTTCTCCGGTTGGGATTTTTAAAAAATTGTCCTTATCACTTATTAGATGTGTGGATACGATGTTGAGGGTCGTGACTTTCGAATCGATACCTATTTTGACATTTGTTCATATTAAGTTTAAACCAGACCGGGTGCATCATTTGGGGTTTTTGGGGGCATTTCTGTACTTTTTTGGGTTTGGTACTTTCTAAAAAGTGTCCTTAGCTTATTAGACGTGTGGAGGAGATGTTGAGGGTCGTGACCTTCGAATCGATACCCATTTCAGCCTATGTTCATTTTCTTTTTAAAGCAGAACGGGTGGCTCGTTTGGGGTTATTTGGGAGCATTTCTGTATTTCTTGGGTTTGGGATTATCTAAAAAGTATCCTTATCTCTTATTAGAGGTGTGGATGCGATGTTGGGGGTCATGACCTACAAATCGATACCTATTTCGACATATGCTCATTTTCGTTGTAAACCAGACCGGTTGGGTCGTTTGGGGTTATTTGGTGGTATTTCTGTACTTTTTGGGTTTGGTAATTTCTAAAAAGTGTCTTTATCTCTTATTAGACATGTAGATGAGATGTTGAGGGTCGTGACCTTCGAATCGATACCTATTTCGGCACATGTTTATTTTCGATTTAAACTAGATCGGGTGGATCGTTTGGGGTTATTTGGGAGCATTTCTGTACTTTTTTCGTTTGGTATTTTCAAAAAGTGTCATTATCTCTTATTAGACATGTGGAGGAGATGTTGAGGGTTGTAACCTTCGAATCGATACCTATTTTGGCATATGTTCATTTTCAGTTTAGACCAGACCGTGTGGGTCGTTTGGGGTTGTTAAGGAGCATTTCTGTGCTTTTATATGTTTGGTATTTGATAAAAACTGTCCTTATCACTTATTAGACGTGTGGATGCCATGTTGCAGATCATTACCTTTTTTATCGATACCTATTTTGGCATATGTTCATTTTCTATTTAAACCATACTAGGTGGGTCGTTTGGGGTTATTTGGGGGCATTTCGGTACTTTTTTCCGGTTGGGATTTTCAAAAAAGTGTCCTTATCTCTTATTAGACGTGTGGATGTGATGTTAAGGGGCGTGACCTTCAAATCGATACCTATTTTGACATATGTTCATTTTCGGTTTAAACCAGGCCGGGTGAGTCGTTTGGGGTTCTTTGGGGGCATTTTTGTACTTTTTTGGGTTTGGGATTTTCTAAAAAGTGTCCTTATCTCTTATTAGACGTGTGGAGGAGTTGTTGAGGGTCGTGACCTTCGAATCGATACCCATTTCGGAATATGTTCATTTTTAGTTTAACCAGACCAGGTGAGTCGTTTGGGGTTATTTGGTGGCATTTCTGTACTTTTTCCTGGATGGGATGTTCTAAAAAGTGACCTTATCTCTTATTAGACGTGTAGATACGATGTTGAGGGTCGTGACCTTTGAATTGATACCTATTTCGACATATGTTCATTTTTTATTTAAACCAGATCGGGTGGATCGTTTGGGGTTATTTGGGGGCATTTCTGTACTTTTTTGGGTTTGGTATTTTCTAAAAAGTGTCCTTATCTCTTATTAGACGTGTGGATACGATGTTGAGGGTCGTGACCTTCGAATCGATACCTATTTTGGCATATGTTCATTTTCGGTTTAAACCTGACATGGTGGGTCGTTTGGGGTTATTTGGGGGCATTTCTGTACTTTTTTGGATTTGGTATTTTCTAAAAACTGTCCTTATTACTTATTAGACATGTGGATACGATGTTGAGGGTCGTGGCCTTCTAATCGATACCTATTTTGGCATATGTTCATTTTCTGTTTAGATCAGATTCGGAGGGTCGTTTGGGCTTATTTGGGGGCATTTCTGTACTTTTTTGGGTTTGGAATTTTCTAAAAAGTGTCCTTATCTCCTATTAGATGTGTGGAGGAGATCTTGAGGGTCGTGAGCTTTGAATCGATACGCATTTTTGCATATGCTCATTTTCGATTTAAACCAGATCGAGTGGGTCATTTGGGGTTATTTGGTGGCATTTCTGTACTTTTTGGGTTTGGTACTTCCTAAAAAGTGTCCTTATCTCTTATTAGACGTGTGGAGGAGATGTTGAGGGTCATGACCTTCGAATCGATACCTATTTCGGCATATGTTCATTTTTAGTTTAAACCAGACCAGGTGGGTCGTTTGGGGTTATTTGGGGGCATTTCTGTACTTTTTTGGGTTTGGTATTTTCTAAAAAGTGTCCTTATCTCTTATTAGACGTGCAGATACGATGTTGAGGGTCGTGACCTTGGAATCGATACCTATTTCGACATATGTTCATTTTTTATTTAAACCAGATCGGGTGGGTCGTTTGGGGTTATTTGGGGGCATTTCTGTACTTTTTTGGGTTTGGTATTTTTTAAAAACAATCCTTATCTCTTATTAGAGGTGTGGATATGATGTTGATGGTCGTGACCTTCGAATCGATACCTATTTTGGCATATGTTCATTTTCGGTTTAAACCTGACATGGTGGGTCGTTTAGGGTTAATTGGGGGCATTTCTGTACTTTTTTGGATTTGGTATTTTCTAAAAACTGTCCTTATTACTTATTATACATGTGGATACGATGTTGAGGGTCGTGGCCTTCTAATCGATACCTATTTTTGCATATGTTCATTTTCTGTTTAGATCAGATTCGGAGGGTCGTTTGGGGTTATTTGGGGGCATTTCTGTACTTTTTTGGGTTTGGAATTTTCTAAAAAGTGTCCTTATCTCCTATTAGATGTGTGGAGGAGATGTTGAGGGTCGTGAGCTTCGAATCGATACGCATTTTTGCATATGTTCATTTTCAGTTTAAACCAGACTGAGTGGGTCATTTGGGGTTATTTGGTGGCATTTCTGTACTTTTTGGGTTTGGTACTTTCTAAAAAGTGTCCTTATCTCTTATTAGACGTGTGGAGGAGATGTTGAGGGTCGTGACCTTCGAATCGATACCCATTTCGGCATATGTTCAATTTCTATTTAAAGCAGACCGGGTGGCTCGTTTGGGGTTATTTGGTGGCATTTCTGTACATTTTTTGGGTTTGGTATTTTCTAAAAAGTGTCCTTATCTGTTGTTAGACGTTTGGATGCGATGTTGAGGGTCATGACCTTCGAATCGATACCTATTTCGGCATATATTCATTTTTAGTTTAAACCAAACCGGGTGGGTCATTTGGGGTTAGTTGGGGGCATTTCTGTACTTTTTTTTGTTTGGTATTTTCTATAAAGTGTCCTTATCTCTTATTCGACGTGTGGATGCAATGTTGAGGGTCCTGACCTACGAATCGATTCCTATTTTGATATGTGTTCATTTTTGTTTTAAACCAGACCGGTTGGGTCGTTTGGGGTTATTTGGTGGCATTTCTGTAATTTTTTGGGTTTGGTATTTTCTAAAAGTATCTTTATCTCTTATTAGACGTGTAGATACGATGTTGAGGGTCGTTACCTTCGTATCGATACCTATTTTGACATATGTTCATTTTCGGTCACCTTCGAATCAATACCTATTTCGGCATATGTTCAATTTCTATTTAAACCAGATCGGGTGGCTCGTTTGGGGTTATTTGGGGGCATTTTTGTACCTTTTGGGTTTGGGATTATCTAAAAAGTATCCTTATCTCTTATTAGAAGTATGGATGCGATGTTGGGGATCATGACCTACGAATCGATACCTATTTCGCCATATGTTCATTTTCATTTTAAACCAGACCGATTGGGTTGTTTGGGGTTATTTGGTGGCATTTCTATACTTTTTGGGATTGGTAATTTCTAAAAAGTGTCTTTATCTCTTATTAGACGTGTAGATGCGATGTTGAGGGTCGTGACCTTCGAATCGATACCTATTTTGGCACATGTTTATTTTCGGTTTAAACCAGACCGGGTGGGTCATTTGGGGTTATTTGGGAGCATTTCTATACTTTTTTTGTTTGGTATTTTCAAAAAAGTGTCATTATCTCTTATTAGACATGTGGAGGAGATGTTGAGGGTCGTGACTTTCGAATCGATACCTATTTCGGCATATGTTCATTTTCAGTTTAAACCAGACCGTGTGGGTCGTTTGGGGTTTTTAGGGGGCATTTCTGTACTTTTATGGGTTTGGTATTTGATAAAATCTGTCCTTATCACTTATTAGACGTGTGGATGCGATGTTGCAGCTCATTACCTTTTAATCGATACCTATTTTGCCATATGTTCATTTTCTGTTTAAACCAGACTAGGTGGGTCGTTTGGGGTTATTTGGGGGCATTTCAGTACTTTTTTCCGGTTGGGATTTTCAAAAAAGTGTCCTTATCTCTTATTAGACGTGTGGATGCGATGTTGAGGGTCGTGACCTTCGAATCGATACCTATTTTGACATATGTTCATTTTCGGTTTAAACCATACCGGGTGGGTCGTTTAGGGTTATTTTGGGGCGTTTCTATACTTTTTTGGGTTTGGTATTTTTTAAAAATTATCCTTATTACTTATTAGACATGTGGATGCGATGTTGAGGGTCGTGACCTTCGAATCGATACCTATTTCGGCATTTGTACATTTTCGGTTTAAATAAGACCGGGTGAGTCGTTTGGGGTTATTTGGGGGCATTTTCGTACTTTTTTTGTTTAATATTTTCTAAAAAGTGTCATTATCTCTTTTTAGACGTGTGTAGGAGATGTTGAGGGTCGTGTTCTTCGAATTGATACCTATTTTGGCATATGTTCATTTTTAGTTTAAACCAGACTGGGTGGATCGTTTGGGGTTATTTAGGGGCATTTCTGCACTTTTTTGGGTTTGGTATTTTCTAAAAATTGTCCTTATCACTTATTAGACGTGTGGATACGATGTTGAGGGTCGTGACCTTCTAATCGATACCTATTTTGGCATATGTTCATTTTCAGTTTAAACCAGACTGGGTGGGTCGTTTGGGGTTATTTGGGGGCATTTCTGTACTTTTTGGATTTGGTATTTTCTAAAAACTATCCTTATTACTTATTAGACATGTGGATACGATGTTGAGGGTCGTGACCTTCTAATCGATACCTATTTTGGCATATGTTCATTTTCTGTTTAGACCAGATTCGGAGGGTCGTTTGGGGTTATTTGGAGGCATTTCTGTACTTTTTTATGTTTGGAATTTTCTAAAAAGTGTCCTTATCTCCTATTAGATGTGTGGAGGAGATGTTGAGGGTCGTGAGCTTCGAATCGAAACGCATTTTTGCATATGTTCATTTTCAGTTTAAACCAGACCGGGTGGGTCGTTTGGGGTTATTTGGTGGCATTTCTGTACTTTTTTGGGTTTGGTACTTTCTAAAAAGTGTCCTTATCTCTTATTAGACGTGTGGAGGAGATGTTGAGGGTCGTGACCTTCGAATCGATACCCATTTCGGCATATGTTCAATTTCTATTTAAAGCAGAGCGGGTGGCTCGTTTGGGGTTATTTGGTGGCATTTCTGTACATTTTTTGGGTTTGGTATTTTCTAAAAAGTGTCCTTATCTCTTATTAGACGTCTGGATGCGATGTTGAGGGTCGTGACCTTCGAATCGATACCTATTTCGGCATATATTCATTTTCAGTTTAAACCAAACAGGGTGGGTCGTTTGGGGTTAGTTGGGGGCATTTCTGTACTTTTTTATGTTTGGTATTTTCTATAAAGTGTCCTTATCTCTTATTCGACGTGTGGATGCGATGTTGAGGGTCCTGACCTACGAATCGATACCTATTTTGATATATGTTCATTTTCATTTTAAACCAGACTGGTTGGGTCGTTTGGGGTTATTTGGTGGCATTTCTGTACTTTTTGGGGTTTGGAATTTCTAAAAAGTGTCTTTATCACTTGTTAGACGTGTGGAGGAGATGTTGAGGGTTGTAACCTTCGAATCGATACCTACTTCGGCATATGTTCATTTTCTGTTTAAACCAAACCGGGTGGGTCGTTTGGGGTTATTTGGGGACATTTCTACACTTTTTTGGTTTGGGATTGTCTAAAAAGTATCCTTATCTCTTATTAGAAGTGTGGATGCGATGTTGGGGATCATGACCTACGAATCGATACCTATTTCGACATATGTTCATTTTCATTTTAAACCAGACCGATTGGGTTGTTTGGGGTTATTTGGTGGCATTTCTGTACTTTTTGGGATTGGTAATTTCTAAAAAGTGTCTTTATCTCTTATTAGATGTGTAGATGCGATGTTGAGGGTCGTGACCTTTGAATCGATACCTATTTTGGCACATGTTTATTTTCGGTTTAAACCAGACCGGGTGGGTCATTTGGGGTTATTTGGGAACATTTCTGTACTTTTTTTGTTTGGTATTTTCAAAAAAGTGTCATTATCTCTTATTAGACATGTGGAGGAGATGTTGAGGGTCGTGACTTTCGAATCGATACCTATTTCGGCATATGTTCATTTTCAGTTTAAACCAGACCGTATGGGTCATTTGGGGTTGTTAGGGGGCATTTATATGCTTTTATGGGTTTGGTATTTGATAAAAACTGTCATTATCACTTATTAGACGTGTGGATACGATTTTGTAGGTTATTAGCTTTTAATCAATACCTATTTATGTGCTTTTACGGGTTTGGTATTTTTAAAAAGTGTCTTTATCTCTTGTGAGACGTGTGGAGGAGATGTTGAGGGTCGTGACCTTCGAATCGATACCTATTTCGGCATATGTTCTTTTTCTGTTTAAACCAGACCGGGTGGGTCGTTTGGGGTTATTTGTGGGCATTTCTGTACTATTTTGGTTTTGGATTATCTAAAAAGTATTCTTATCTCTTATTGGAACTGTGGATCCGATGTTTGGGGTCATGACCTACGAATCGATACCTATTTCGACATATGCTCATTTTTGTTTTAAACCAGACCGGTTGGGTCGTTTGGGGTTATTTGGTGGCATTTCTGTACTTTTTGGGTTTGGCAATTTGTCAAAAGTGTCTTTATCTCTTATTAGACATGTAGATCCGATGTTGAGGGTCGTGACCTTCGAATCGATACCTACTTCGGCACAAGTTTATTTTCGGTTTAAACCAGGCTGGGAGGGTTGTTTGGGGATATTTGAGAGCATTTCTATACTTTTTTTGTTTGATATTTTCAAAAAAGTGTCATTATCTCTTATTATACATGTGGAGGAGATGTTGAGGGTCGTGACTTTCGAATCGATACCTATTTCGGCATATGTTCATTTTCAGTTTAAACCAGACCATGTGGGTCGTTTGGGGTTGTTAAGGGGCATTTTTGTACTTTTACGGGTTTGGTATTTGATAAAATCTGTCCTTATCACTTATTAGACGTGTGGATGCGATGTTGCAGGTCATTACCTTTTAATCGATACCTATTTTGGCATATGTTCATTTTCTGTTTAAACCAGACTAGGTGGGTTGTTTGGGGTTATTTGGGGGCATTTCAATACTTTTTTCCGGTTGGGATTTTCAAAAAAGTGTCCTTATCTCTTATAAGACATGTGGATGCGATGTTGAGGGTCGTGACCTTCGAATCGATACCTATTTCAACTTATGTTCATTTTCGGTTTAAACCAGACCGGGTGGGTCTTTTGGGGTTATTTGGGGGCGTTTCTATACTTTTTTGGGTTTTGTATTTTCTAAAAACTATCCTTATTACTTATTCGACATGTGGATGCGATGTTGAGGGTAGTGACCTTCGAATCGATACCTATTTCGGCATATGTACATTTTCGGTTTAAACCAGACCGGGTCAGTCGTTTGGGGTTATTTGGGGGAATTTTCGTACTTTTTTTGTTTAATATTTTCTAAAAAGTGTCGTTATCTCTTTTTAGATGTGTGGAGGAGATGTTGAGGGTCGTGATCTTCGAATCGATACCTATTTTGGCATATGTTCATTTTCAGTTTAAACCAGACTGGGTGGGTCGTTTGGGGTTATTTGGGGGCATTTCTGCACTTTTTTGGGTTTGGTATTTTCTAAAAATTGTCCTTATCACTTATTAGACGTGTGGATACGATGTTGAGGGTCGTGACCT
Source organism: Telopea speciosissima (assembly GCF_018873765.1). Lineage (NCBI taxonomy): Eukaryota > Viridiplantae > Streptophyta > Magnoliopsida > Proteales > Proteaceae > Telopea > Telopea speciosissima. Next base: position 27,438 of record NW_025317624.1, read on the forward strand.
TCTAATCGATACCTATTTTGGCATATGTTCATTTTCAGTTTAAACCAGACTGGGTGGGTCGTTTGGGGTTATTTGGGGGTATTTCTGTACTTTTTTGGGTTTGGTATTTTCTAAAAACTGTCCTTATTACTTATTAGACGTGTGGATACGATGTTGAGGGTCGTGACCTTCTAATCGATACCTATTTTGGCATATGTTCATTTTCTGTTTAGACCAGATTCGGAGGGTCGTTTGGGGTTATTTGGGGGCATTTCTGTACTTTTTTGGGTTTGGAATTTTCTAAAAAGTGTCCTTATCTCCTATTAGATGTGTGGAGGAGATGTTGAGGGTCGTGAGCTTCGAATCGATACGCATTTTTGCATATGTTCATTTTCATCTTAAACCAGACCGGGTGGGTCGTTTGGGGTTATTTTGTGGCATTTTTGTACTTTTTTGGGTTTGGTACTTTCTAAAAAGTGTCCTTATCTCTTATTAGACATGTGGAGGAGATGTTGAGGGTCGTGACCTTCGAATTGAAACCCATTTCGGCATATGTTCAATTTCTATTTAAAGCAGAGCGGGTGGCTCGTTTGGGGTTATTTGGTGGCATTTCTGTACATTTTTTGGGTTTGGTATTTTCTAAAAAGTGTCCTTATCTCTTATTAGACGTCTGGATGCGATGTTGAGGGTCGTGACCTTCGAATCGATACCTATTTTGGCATATATTCATTTTCAGTTTAAACCAGACTGGGTGGGTCGTTTGGGTAACATTGGGGGCATTTCTGTACTTTTTTTGGTTTGGTATTTTCTATAAAGTGTCCTTATCTCTTATTGGACGTGTAGATGCGATGTTGAGGGCCGTGACCTTCGAATCGATACCTATTTTGGTACATGTTTATTTTCGGTTTAAACCAGACTGGGTGGGTCGTTTAGGGTTATTTGGGAACACTTCTGTACTTTTTTTGCTTGGTATTTTCAAAAAAGTGTCATTATCTTTTATTAGACATGTGGAGGAGATGTTGAGGGTCGTGAATTTCGAATCGATGCCTATTTCGGTATATGTTCATTTTCTGTTTAAACCAGACCGTGTGGGTCGTTCGGGGTTGTTAGGGGGCATTTATGTGTTTTTATGGGTTCGGTATTTGATAAAAACTGTCCTTACCACTTATTAGACGTGTGGATGCGATGTTGTAGGTCATTACCTTTTAATCGATACCTATTTTGGCATATGTTCATTTTTTGTTTAAACCAGACTAGGTGGGTCATTTGGGGTTATTTGGGGCATTTTGGTACTTGTTTTTGGTTGGGATTTTCAAAAAAGTGTCCCTATCTCTTATTAGACGTGTGGATACGATGTTGAGGGTCGCGACCTTCGAATCGATACCTATTTCGACATATGTTCATTTTCGGTTTAAACCAGACCGGATGGGTCGTTTGGGGTTATTTGGGGGCGTTTCTATGCTTTTTTGGGTTTGGTGTTTTTTAAAAACTGTCCTTATCTCTTATTGGACGTGTGCATGCAATGTTGAGGGTCGGACCTTGAAATCGTTACATAATTTGGCATATGTTCATTTTCTGTTTAAACCAGACCGAGGGGGTCGTTTGGGGTTATTTGGTGGCATTTCTGTACTTTTTTGGGTTTGGTATTTTCTAAAAAGTGTCTTTATCTCTTATTAGACCTGTAGATGCGATGTCGAGGATCGTGACCTACGAATCGATACCTATTTCGACATATGTTGTTCGGTTTAAACCAGATCATGTGGGTCGTTTGGGGTTATTTGGGGGCATTTCTGTACTTTTTTGGGTTTGGTATTTTCTAAAAACTATCCTTATCTCTTATTAGACGTGTAGATGCGATGTTGAGGGTAGTGACCTTCGAATCGATGCCTATTTCGGCATATGTTCATTTTCGATATAAACCTGATATGGTGGGTTGTTTGGGGTTATTTGGGGGCATTTCTGTACTTAATTTGTTTGGTATTTTCTAAAATGTGTCATTATCTCTTTTTAGACGTGTGGAGGGGATGTTGAGGGTCATGACCTTCGAATCGATACCTATTTTGGCATATGTTCATTTTCAGTTTAAACCAGACCAGCTGGGTCGTTTGGGGTTATTTGGGGGCATTTCTGTACTTTTTTGGGTTTGGTATTTTCTAAAAACTATCCTTATCTCTTATTAGACGTGTAGATGCGATGTTGAGGGTAGTGACCTTCGAATCGATGCCTATTTCGGCATATGTTCATTTTCGATATAAACCTGATATGGTGGGTTGTTTGGGGTTATTTGGGGGCATTTCTGTACTTAATTTGTTTGGTATTTTCTAAAAAGTGTCATTATCTCTTTTTAGACGTGTGGAGGGGATGTTGAGGGTCATGACCTTCGAATCGATACCTATTTTGGCATATGTTCATTTTCAGTTTAAACCAGACCGGCTGGGTCGTTTTGGGTTATTTGGGGGCATTTCTGTATTTTTTTGGGCTTGGTATTTTCTAAAAACTTCCTTATCTCTTATTAGACGTGTGGATGCAATGTTGAGGGTCGTGACCTTCGAATCGATACCTATTTCGGCATATGTTCTTTTTCTGTTTAACCCTGACATGGTGGATTGTTTTGGGTTATTTGAGGGCATTTCTGTACTTTTCTCGGGTTGGGGGTTTCTATAAAGTGTCCTTATCCCCTTATTGGACGTGTGGATGCGATGTTGAGGGTCGTAACCTTCGAATCGATACCTATTTCGACATATGTTCATTTTTAGTTTAAACTAGACTGGGTGGGTCATTTGGGGCGTTTCTGTACTTTTTTGGGTTTGGTATTTTCTAAAAACTGTCCTTATCACTTATTAGACGTGTGGATTCGATGTTGAGGGTCGTGACCTTCGAATCGATACCTATTTCGGCATATGTACATTTTTGGTTTAAACCAGACCGGGTGGATCGTTTGGGGTTATATGGGGGCATTTCTGTACTTTTTTGGGTTTGGGATTTTCTAAAAAGTGTCCTTATCTCTTATTAGACGTGTGGAGGAGATGTTGAGGGCCGTGACCTTCGAATCCATACCCATTCGAAATATGTTCATTTTCAATGTAAACCAGACTAGGTGAGTCGTTTGGGGTTGTTTGGGGGCATTTCTGTATTTTTTTTGGTTTGGTGTTTTTTAAAAACTGTCCTTATCTCTTATGATACGTGTGGATGCGATGTTGAGGGTCGGACCTTCGAATCGATACATAATTTGGCATATGTTCATTTTCAGTTTAAACCAAACCGAGTGGGTTGTTTGGGGTTATTCGGTAGCATTTCTTTACTTTTTTGGGTTTGGTATTATATAAAAAGTGTCCTTATCTCTTATTATACGTGCAGAGGAGATGTTGAGGGTCGTGACCTTCGAATCGATACCTATTTCGGCATATGTTCATTTTCAGTTTAAACCAGACCGGGTGGGTCATTTGGGGTTATTTGGGGGCATTTCTAGACTTTTTTGGGTTTGGTATTTTCTAAAAATGGTCATTATCACTTATTAAACGTGTGGATGCAATGTTGAGAGTTGTGGCCTAATCGATACCTATTTCGGCATATGTTCATTTTCTGTTTAAACTAGACTGTGTGGGTCGTTTGGAGTTATTTAGTGGCATTTCTGTACTTTTTTGGGTTTTGTATTTTCTAGAAAGTGTCCTTATCTCTTATTAGACATGTGGATGCGATGTTGAGGGTCGTGACCTGCGAATCGATACCTATTTCGGCATATGTTAATTTTCAGTTTAAACCAGACCGGGTGGATCGTTTGAGGTTATTTGGGGGCATTTCTATACTTTTTTGGGTGTGGTATTTTCCAAAAACTATCCTTATCTCTTATTAGACGTGTAGATGCGAGGGTCGTGACCTTCGATCGATACCTATTTCGGGATATGTTCATTTTCAATTTAAACCTGACATGGTGGGTTGTTTGGGGTTATTTTGGGGCAATTCTGTACGTTTTGGGTTTGGTATTTTCGAAAAAGTGTCCTTATCTCTTATAAGACGTGTGGAGGCCATGTTGAGGGTCAGAGCTTTGAATCAATACCGATTTTGGCATTTGTTCATTTTCGGTTTAAACCAGACCGGGTGGGTTGTTTGGGGTTATTTGGGGGACATTTCTGTACTTTTTTTGTTTAATATTTCCTAAAAAGTGTCATTATCTCTTTTTAGATGTGCGAAGGAGATGTTGAGGGTGGTGACCTTCGAATCGATACCTATTTCGGCATATGTTCATTTTCAGTTTAAACCAGACCGTGTGGGACGTTTGGGGTTATTAAGGGGCATTTCTATACTTTTTTAGGTTTGGTATTTTCTAAAAATTGTCCTTATCTCTTATTAGACGTGTGGATGCGATGTTGCGGGTCGTGACCTTCTAATCGATACCTTTTTTTTGATAGGTAAGTGTGAATGTATTAAGAAAGAGGAAAAAAATACAGAAGAAGGCAGCCCTTCTAATCGATACCTATTTCGGCATATGTTCATTTTCTGCTTAAACCGGACTGGGTGGGTCGTTTGGGGTTATTTGGGGGCATTTCTGTACTTTTTTCGGGTTAGGATTTTCTAAAAAGTGCCCTTATCACCTATTAGACATGTGGATGCGATGTTGAGGGTCGTGACCTTCGAATCGATACCTATTTTGGCATATGTTCATTTTCGATTTAAACCTGACATGGTGGGTTGTTTGGGGTTATTTGGGGGCATTTTTGTACTTTTTTGGGTTTGGTATTTTATAAAAAGTGTCATTATCTCTTATTAGACGTGTGGAGGAGATGTTGAGGGTCGTGACTTTCAAATCGATATCCATTTCAGCATATGTTTATTTTCTGTTTAAACCAGACCGGGTGGGTCGTTTGGGGTTATTTGGTGGCATTTTTCTGCTTTTTTGGGTTTTGTATTTTCTACAAAGTGTCCTTATCTTTTATTAGACGTGTAGATGCGATGTTGTGGGTCGTGACCTTCGAATCGATACCTATTTTGGCATATGTTCATTTTTAGTTTAAACCAGACCGGTGGGTCATTTGGGGTTATTTGGGGGCATTTCTGTACTTTTTTGGGTTTGGTATTTTCTAAAAATTATCGTTATCTCTTATTAGACGTGTGGATGCGATGTTGAGGGTGGGCCTACGAATCGATACCTATTTCGACATATGTTCATTTTTGTTTTAAGGTAGACCAGTTGGGTCGTTTGGGGTTATTTGGTGGTATTTCTTTACATTTTTGGGTTTGGTATTTTCTAAAAAGTGTCTTTGTCACTTATTAGACATGTAGATGCGATGTTGAGGGTCGTGACCTTCGATCAAAAGTTATTTCCTCATATGTTCATTTTCGATTTAAACCTGACATGGTGGGTTCTTGGGGGTTATTTGGGGGCAATGCTGTACTTTTTTGGCTATGGTATTTTCTAAACAGTGTCATTATCTCTTATTAGACGTGTGGAGGTGATGTTGTGGGTCGGACCTTCGAATCGATACCCATTTTGGCATATATTTATTTTCGGTTTAAACCAGATTGGGTGGGTCGTTTGGGGTTATTTGGGGGCATTTCTGTACTTTTTTTGTTTAATATTTTTGAAAAAGTGTCATTATCTCTTTTTAGACGTGTGGAGGAGATGTTGAGGGTCGTAACCATCGAATCGATCCCTACTTCGGCATATGTTCATTTTCTGTTTAAACCAGACCGTGTGGAACGTTTGGGGTTATTAGTGGGCATTTCTGTACTTTTTTGGGTTTTGTATTTTCTAAAAACTATCCTTATCTATTATTAGACGTGTGGATGCGATGTTGATGGTCGTGACCTTCAAATCGATACCTATTTCGGCATATTTTCATTTCGATTTAAACCTAACTTGGTGGGTTATTTAGGGTTATTTGGGGGCATTTCTTTACTTTTTTGGGTTTGGAATTTTCTAAAAAGGGTCCTTATCTCTTATTAGACCTGTGGAGGAGATGTTAAGGGTCGTGACCTTCGAATCGATACCCATTTCGACATATGTTCATTTTCAGTTTAAACAACCGCCGGGTGGATCGTTTGGGGTTATTTGGTTGCATTTCTGTACTTTTTTAAGTTTGGTATTTGCTAAAAAGTGTCCTTGTCTCCTATTAGAAGTGTGGAGGAGATGTTGAGGGTCGTGGCCTTCGAATCGATACCCTTTTCGGCATATGTTCAATTTCTGTTTAAACTATACCAGGTGGGTCGTTTGGGGTTATTTGGTGGCATTTCTGTACTTTTTTAAGTTTGGTATTTGCTAAAAAGTGTACTTATCTCCTATTACAAGTGTGGAGGAGATGTTGAGCATCGTGGCCTTCGAATCGATACCCATTTCGGCATATGTTCAATTTCTGTTTAAACTAGACCGGGTTGGTCGTTTGGGGTTATTTGGCGGCATTTCTGTACTTTTTTTGGTTTGGTATTTTCAAAAAAGTGTCCTTATCTCTTATTAGACGTGTGGATGCGATGCTGAGGGTCGTGACCTTCGAATCGATACCCATTTCAACTTATGTTCATTTTTGGTTTAAACCAGACCGGATGGGTCTTTTGGGGTTATTTGGGGGCTTTTCTGTACTTTTTTGGTTTTGGTATTTTCTAAAAAGTATCCTTATCTCTTATTAGACGTGTGGATGCGATGTTGATGGTCATGACCTTCGAATCGATACCTATTTTAGCATATGTTCATTTCGGTTAAAATCTGAAATGGTGGGTTGTTTGGGGTTATTTGGGGGCATTTTTGTACTTTTTTGGGTTTGGAATTTTCTAAAAAGTGTTCTTATCTTTTATTAGACGTGTGGAGGAGATGTTGAGGGTCGGGACGTTCGAATCGATTCCCATTTCGACATATGTTCATTTTCAGTTTAAACTAGACCGGGTGGGTCATTTGGGGTTTTTTGGTGGCATTTCTGTACTTTTTTGAGTTTGGTATTTGCAAAAAAGTGTCCTTATCTCCTATTAGAAGTGTGGAGGAGAAGACCTTCGAATCGATACCCATTTCAACAAATTTTCATTTTCTGTTTAAACCGGATCGGGTGGGTCGTTTGGGGTTATTTGGTGGCATTTCTATACTTTTTTGGGTTTGGTATTTTCTAAAAAGTGTCCTTATCCCTTATTAAACGTGTGGATGCGATGTTGAGGGTCGTGACCTTCGAATCGATATCTATTTTATCATATGTTCATTTTGAGTTTAAACCAAATCGGGTGGGTCGTTTGGGTTATTTGGGGGCATTTCTGTACTTTTTTGGGTTTGGTATTTTCTAAAAATTGTCCGCATCCTTTATTAGACATGTGGATGCGATGTTGGGGGTCATGACCTTCGGATCGATACCTATATAGACACATGTTCATTTTCGATTTAAACCAGACTAGGTGGGTCATTTAGGTTATTTGGGGGCGTTTCTATACTTTTTTGGGTTTGGTATTGTCTAAAAACTGTCCTTATCACTTATTAGAGGTGTGGATGCAATGTTGAGGGTCGTGACCTTTGAATCGAAACCTATTTCGGCATATTTTCATTTCGGTTTAAACGTGACTTGGTAGGTTATTTGGGGTTATTTGGGGGCATTTCTTTTCTTTTTTGGGTTTGGAATTTTCTTAAAAGTGTCCTAATCTCTTATTAGATGTGTGGAGGAGATGCTGAGGGTTGTGGCCTTCAAATCGATACCCATTTCGACATATGTTCAATTTCAGTTAAAACAGACCGGGTGGGTCGTTTGGGGTTATTTGGGGGCGTTTCTATACTTTTTTGGGTTTAGTATTTTCCAAAAACTGTCCTTATTACTTATTAGACGTGTGGATACGATTTTTAAGGTCGTGACCTTTGAATCGATACCTATTTCGGCATATGTACATTTTCTGTTTAAACCAGACCGGGTGAGTCGTTTGGGGTTATTTGGGCGCATTTCTGTACTTTTTTGGGTTTGGGATGTTCTAAAAAGTTTCTTTATCTCTTATTAGACGTGTGGAGGAGATGTTGAGGGTCGTGACCTTCGAATCGATACCCATTTCGGAATATGTCCATTTTCAATTTAAACCAGACTAGGTGGGTCGTTTGGGGTTATTTGGGATCATTTCTGTACTTTTTTGGGTTTGGTGTTTTTTAAAAACTGTCATTATCTCTTTATTAGACATGTGGATGCGATGTTGAGGGTCGGACCTTTAAATTGATACATAATTTGGCATGTGTTCATTTTCTGTTTAAACCAGACCGGGTGGGTCGTTTGGGGTTATTTGGTGGCATTTCTGTACTTTTTTGGGTTTGGTATTTTCTAAAAAGTGTATTTATCTCTTATTAGACATGTAGATGCGATGTTGAGGATCGTGACCTACGAATCAATACCTATTTCGATATATGTTGTTCGGTTTAAACCACACCGGGTGGGTCGTTTGGGGTTATTTGAGGGCATTTCTGTACTTTTTTGGGTTTGGTATTTTCTAAAATCTATCCTTATCTCTTATTAGACGTGTAGATGCGATGTTGAGGGTAGTGACCTTCGAATCAATACCTATTTCGGCATATGTTCATTTTCGATATAAACCTAACATGGTGGGTTGTTTGGGGTTATTTGGGGGCATTTCTGTACTTTTTTTGTTTGGTATTTTCAAAAAAGTGTCATTATCTCTTTTTAGACGTGTGGAGGAGATGTTGAGGGTCGTGACCTTCGAATCGATACCCATTTTGGCATATGTTCATTGTCAGTTTAAACCAGACCGGGTGGGTCGTTTGGGGTTATTTTGGGGCATTTCTGTACTTTTTGTGGTTTGGTATTTTCTAAAAACTTCCTTATCTCCTATTAGACGTGTGGATGCAATGTTGAGGGTCAAGACCTTCGAATCGATACCTATTTCGGCATATGTTCATTTTCTGTTTAAACCTGACATGGTGGATTGTTTGGGATTATTTGAGGGCATTTCTGTACTTTTTTCGGGTTGGGGGTTTCTATTAGTGTCCTTATCCCTTATTAGACGTGTGGATGCGATGTTGAGGGTCGTAACCTTCGAATCCATACCTATTTCGACATATGTTCATTTTTAGTTTAAACCAGACTAGGTGGGTCATTCGGGGTTATTTGGGGCGTTTCTGTACTTTTTTGGGTTTGGTATTTTCTAAAAACTGTCCTTATCACTTATTAGATGTGTGGATACGATGTTGAGGGTCGTCACCTTTGAATCGATACCTATTTCGGCATATGTACATTTTTGGTTTAAACCAGACCGGGTGGATCGTTTGGGGTCATATGGGGGCATTTCTGTACTTTTTTGGGTTTGGGATTTTCTGAAAAGTGTCCTTATCTCTTATTAGACGTGTGGAGGAGATGTTGAGGGCCGTGACCTTCGAATCCATACCCATTTTGGAATATGTTCATTTTCAATGTAAACCAGACCAGGTGGGTCGTTTGGGGTTGTTTGGGGGCATTTCTGTACTTTTTTTGGTTTGGTGTTTTTTAAAAACTGTCCTTATCTCTTATGATACGTGTGGATGCGATGTTGAGGGTCGGACCTTCGAATCGATACATAATTTGGCATATGTTCATTTTCAGTTTAAACCAAATCGGGTGGGTTGTTTGTGGTTATTTGGTGGCATTTCTTTACTTTTTTGGGTTTGGTATTATATAAAAAGTGTCCTTATCTCTTATTATACGTGCGGAGGAGATGTTGAGGGTCGTGACCTTCGAATCGATACCTATTTCGGCATATGTTCATTTTCAGTTTAAACCAGACCGGGTGGGTCATTTGGGGTTTTTTGGGGGCATTTCTATACTTTTTTGGGTTTGGAATTTTCTAAAAACGGTCATTATCACTTATTAGACGTGTGGATGCGATGCTGAGAGTTGTGGCCTAATCGATACCTATTTTGGCATATGTTCATTTTCTGTTTAAACCAGACTGGGTGGGTCGTTTGGAGTTATTTAGTGGCATTTCTGTACTTTTTTGGGTTTGGTATTTTCTAGAAATTGTCCTTATCTCTTATTAGACGTGTGGATGCGATGTTGAGGGTCGTGACCTGCGGATCGATACCTATTTCGGCATATGTTAATTTTCAGTTTAAACAAGACCGGGTGGATCGTTTGAGGTTATTTGGGCTCATTTCTATACTTTTTTGGGTTTGGTATTTTCCTAAAACTATCCTTATCTCTTATTAGACGTGTAGATTCGATGTTGAGGGTCGTGACCTTCGATCGATACCTATTTCGGGATATGTGCGTTTTCGATTTAAACCTGACATGGTGGGTTGTTTGGGGTTATTTTGGGGCAATTCTGTACTTTTTTGGGTTTGGTATTTTCGAAAAAGTGTCCTTATCTCTCATTAGACGTGTGGAGGCCATGTTGAGGGTCAGGCCATTTCGGCAATTGTTCATTTTCGGTTTAAACCAGACCGGGTGGGTTATTTGGGGGGCATTTCTGTACTTTTTTTGTTTAATATTTTCTAAAAAGTGTCATTATCTCTTTTTAGACGTGCGAAGGAGATGTTGAAGGTGGTGATCTTCGAATCAATACCTATTTCGGCATATGTTCATTTTCTGCTTAAACCAGACTTGGTGGGTCGTTTGGGGTTATTTGGGGGCATTTCTATACTTTTTTCAGGTTGGGATTTTCTAAAAAGTGCCCTTATCGCTTATTAGACATGTGGATGTGATGTTGAGGGTCGTGACCTTCGAAACGATACCTATTTCGGCATATGTTCATTTGCGGTTTAAACCGGACATGGTGGGTTGTTTGGCGTTATTTGGGAGCATTTCTGTACTTTCTTGGGTTTGGAATTTTCTAAAAAGTGTCGTTATCTCTTATGAGACGTGTGGAGGACATGTTGAGGGTCGTGACCTTCGAATCGATACCCGTTTTGGCATATGTTCATTTTCAGTTTAAACTAGACCGGGTGGGTCATTTGGTGTTATTGGAGGCGTTTCTATACTTTTTTGGATTTGGTATATACTAAAAAAGTGTCCTTATCTCTTATTAGACGTGTGGAGGAGATGTTGAGGGTCGTGACCTTCGAATCGATACCCATTTCGGCATGTGTTCATTTTCTATTTAAACCAGACCGAGTGGGTCGTTTGGGGTTATTTGGTGGCATTTCTGTACTTTTTTGGGTTTGGTATTTTCTAAATAGTGTCCTTATCTCTTATTAGATGTGTGGACGCGATGTTGGGGGTGATGACCTTCGAATCAATACCTATTTCCCCATATGTTCATTTTAAGTTTAAACCAGACCAGGTAGGTCGTTTGGGGTTATTTGGGGGCATTTCTATAATATTTTTGGTTTGGTATCTTCTAAAAACTATCCTTATAATTTATTAAAAGTGTGGATGCGATGTTGATGGTCGTGACCTTCAAATCGATACCTATTTCGGCATATTTTCATTTCGGTTTTAACCTGACTTGGTAGGTTATTTGGGGTTATTTGGGGGCATTTCTTAACATTTTTGGGTTTGGAATTTTCTAAAAAGTATCCTAATCTCTTATTAGACGTGTGGAGGAGATGTTGAGGGTTGTGGCCTTCGAATCGATACCCATTTCAACATATGTTCAATTTCAGTTTAAACCAGACCGGGTGGGTCGTTTGGGGTTATTTGGTGGCATTTCTATATTTTTTTGAGTTTGGTATTTGCTAAAAAGTGTCCTTATCTGTTATTAGAAGTGTGGAGGAGATGTTGAGGGTCGTGGCCTTCGAATCGATACCCATTTTGGCATATGTTCATTTTCTATTTAAACCAGACGGGGTGGGTCGTTTAGGGTTATTTGGTGGCATTTCTGTACTTTTTTTGGTTTGGTATTTTCTAAAAAGGGTGCTTATCTCTTATTAGACGTGTGGATGCGATGTTGAGGGTCGTGACCTTCGAATTGACACTTAGTTCGACATATGTTCATTTTTGGTTTAAACCAGACCGGATGGGTCTTTTGAGATTATTTGGGGGCATTTCTGTACTTTTTTGGGTTTGGTATTTTCTAAAAACTATCCTTATCTCTTATTAGACGTATGGATGCGATGTTGATGGTCGTGACCTTAGAATCGATTCCTATTTTGGCATATGTTCATTTCGGTTTAAACCTGACATGGTGGGTTGTTTAGGGTTATTTGGGGGCATTTCTGTACTTTTTTGGTTTTTGAAATTTCCAAAAAATTTCCTTATCTGTTATTAGACGTGTGGAGGAGATGTTGAGGGTCGTGACCTTCGAATCGATACCCAATTCGACATTTGTTCATTTTCAGTTTAAACTACACCGGGTGGGTCGTTTGGGGTTATTTGGTGGCATTTCTGTACTTTTTTGAGTTTGGTATTTGCAAAAAAATGTCCTTATCTCGTCTTAGAAGTGTGGAGGAGATGTTGAGGGTCGTGGCCTTCTAATCGATACCCATTTCAACATATGTTCATTTTCAGTTTAAACCAGACTAGGTGGGTCGTTTGGGGTTATTTGGTGGCATTTCTGTACTTTTTTGAGTTTGGTATTTGCTAAAAAGTGTCATTGTCTATTATTAGAAGTGTGGAGGAGATGTTGAGGGTCATGGCCCTCGAATCGATACCTATTTTGGCATATGTTCATTTTCTGTTTAAACTAGACCGGGTGGCTCGTTTGGGGTTATTTGGTGGCATTTCTGTACTTTTTTTGCTTTGGTATTTTCTAAAAAGTGTCCTTATCTCTTATTAGACGTGTGGATGCGATGTTGAGGGTCGTGACCTTCGAATCGATACCTATTTCGACATATGTTCATTTTTGGTTTAAACCAGACCGTATGGGTCGTTTGGGGTTATTTGGGGGCATTTCTGTACTTTTTAGGGTTTGGTATTTTCTAAAAACTGTCCTTACCTCTTATTAGACGTAATTAAGCGATGTTGATGGTCATGACCTTAGAATCGAAACCTATTTCGGCATATGTTTATTTCGGTTTAAACCGGACATGGTGGGTTGTTTGGGGTTATTTGGGGGCATTTCTGTACTTTTTTGGTATCGGAATTTTCTAAAAAGTGTCATTATCTCTTATTAGGCGTGTGGAGGAGATGTTGAGGGTCGTGACCTTTGAATCGATACCCATTTCGACATATGTTCATTTTTAGTTTAAACTACACCGGGTGGGTCGTTTGGGGTTATTTGGTGGCATTTCCGTACTTTTTTGAGTTTGGTATTTGCAAAAAAATGTTCTTATCTCCTCTTAGAAGTGTGGAGGAGATGTTGAGGGTCGTGACCTTCGAATTGGTGCCCATTTTGGCATATGTTCATTTTCTGTTTAAACCAGACCGGGTGGGTCGTTTGGGGTTATTTGGTGGCATTTCTGTACTTTTTTGGGTTTGGCATTTTCTAAAAAGTGTCTTTATCTCGTATTAAACGTGTGGATACGATGTTGAGGGTCGTGACCTTCGAATCGATATCTATTTCGGTATATGTTCATTTTCAGTTTAAACCAGACTGGGTGGATCGTTTGGGGTTATTTGGGGGCATTTCTGCACTTTTTTGGGTTTGGTATTTTCTGAAAACTGTCTGTATCTCTTATTAGACGTGTGGATGGGATGTTGAGCGTCGTGACCTTCGAATCGATACCTATTTAGACATGTTCATTTTCGATTTAAACCAGACTAGGTGGATCATTTAGGGTTATTTGGGGGCGTTTCTGTACTTTTTTGGGTTTGGTATTGTCTAAAAACTGTCCTTATCACTTATTAGAGGTGTGGATGCGATGTTGAGGGTTGTGACCTTTGAATTGATACCTATATCGGCATATGTACATTTTCGGTTTAAACCAGACCGGGTGGGTCATTTGGGGTTATTAGGGGGCATTTCTGCACTTTTTTGGGTTTGGTATTTTCTAAAAACTATCCTTATCTCTTATTAGACGTGTGGATGCGATGTTGATTGTCGTGACCTTCAAATCGATACGTATTTTGGCATATTTTCAATTTGATTTAAACCTGACTTGGTAGGTTATTTGGGGTTATTTGGTGGCATTTCTTTACTTTTTTGGGTTTAGAATTTTCTAAAAAGTGTGCTAATCTCTTATTAAACGTGTGGAGGAGATGTTGAGGGTCGTGGCCTTCGAATCGATACCCATTTTGGCATATGTTCATTTTCTGTTTAAACCAGACCGGGTTGGTCGTTTGGGGTTATTTGGTGGCATTTCTGTACTTTTTTTGGTTTGGTATTTTCTTAAAAGTGTCCTTATCTCTTATTAGACATGTGGATGCGATGTTGAGGGTCGTGACCTTCGAATCGATATCTATTTCGACATATGTTCATTTTTGGTTTAAACCAGACCGTATGGGTCTTTTGGGGTTATTTCGGGGCATTTCTGTACTTTTTTGGGTTTGGTATTTTCTAAAAACTATCCTTACCTCTTATTAGATGTAATGATGCGATGTTGATAGTCGTGACCTTAGAATCGATACCTATTTCGGCATATATTTATTTCAGTTTGAACCTGACATGGTGGGTTGTTTGGGGTTATTTGGGGGCATTTCTATACTTTTTTGGGTTTGGAATTTTTTAAAAAGTGTGCTAATCTCTTCTTAGATGTGTGGAGGAGATGTTGAGGGTCGTGGCCTTCGAATCGATACCCATTTCGACATATGTTCATTTTCAGTTTAAACCAGACCGGGTGGGTCGTTTGGGGTTATTTGGTGGCATTTTTGTACTTTTTTGAGTTTGGTATTTCCTAAAAAGTGTCCTTATCTCTTATTAAACGTGTGGATGCGATGTTGAGGGTCATGACCTTCGAATCGATATCTATTTTGGCATATATTCATCTTCAGTTTAAACTAGACTGGGTCGGTCGTTTGGGGTTATTTTGGGGCATTTCTGTTCTTTTTTGGGTTTGGTATTTTCTAAAAACAGTATGTATCTCTTATTAGATGTGTGGATGCGATGTTGAGGGTCGTGACCTTCGAATCCATACCTATTTAGACATATGTTCATTTTCGAATTAAACCCGACTAGGTGGGTCATTTAGGGTTATTTGGGGGCGTTTCTGTACTTTTTTGGGTTTGGTATTGTCTAAAAACTGTCCTTATCACTTATTAGAGGTGTGGATGCGATGTTGAGGGTTGTGACCTTCGAATCGATACCTATTTCGGCATATGTACATTTTCGGTTTAAACCAGACCGGGTGGGTCGTTTGGTTATTAGGGGGGCATTTCTGTACTTTTTTGGGTTTGGTATTTTCTAAAAACTTTCTTTATCTCTTATTAGACGTGTGGATGCGATGTTGATGGTCGTGACCTTCAAATCGATACCTATTTCGGCATATTTTCATTTCGGTTTAAACCTGACTTGGTAGATTATTTGGGGTTATTTGGTGGCATTTCTTTACTTTTTTGGGTTTTGAATTTTCTAAAAAGTGTGCTAATCTCTTATTAGACGTGTGGAGGAGATGTTGAGGGTCGTGGCCTTCGAATCGATACCCATTTCGACATATGTTCATTTTCAGTTTGAACCAGACCGGGTGGGTCGTTTGGGGTTATTTGGTGGCATTTTTGTACTTTTTCGAGTTTGGTATTTGCTAAAAAGTGTCCTTATCTATTATTAGAAGTGTGGAGGAGATGTTGAGGGTCGTGGCCTTCGAATCGATACCCATTTCGGCATGTTCATTTTATGTTTAAACCATACCGGGCGGGTCGTTTGGGGTTATTCGGTGGCATTTCTGTACTTTTTTTGGTTTGGTATTCTCTAAAAAGTGTCCTTATCTCTTATTAGACGTGTGGATGCGATGTTGAGGGTCGTGACCTTCGATACAATACCTATTTATACATATGTTCATTTTTTATTTAAAGCAGACTAGGTGGGTCATTTAGGGTTATTTGGGGGCATTTCTGTACTTTTTTTGGGGTCTGGTATTGTCTAAAAACTGTCCTTATCACTTATTAGAGGTGTGGATGCGATGTTGAGGGTTGTGACCTTCGAATCGATACCTATTTCGGCATATGTACATTTTCGGTTTAAACCAGACAGGGTGGGTCGTTTGGGGTTATTAGGGGGCATTTATGTACTTTTTTGGGTTTGGTATTTTCTAAAAACTATCCTTATCTCTTATTAGACGTGTGGATGCGATGTTGAAGGTCTTGACCTTCACATCGATACCTCTTCGGCATGTTTTCGTTTCGGTTTAAACCTGACTTGGTAGGTTATTTGGGGTTATTTGGGAGCATTTCTTTACTTTTTTGGGTTAGGAATTTTCTAAAAAGTGTCGTAATCTCTTATTAGACACGTGGAAGAGATGTTGAGGGTCGTGGCCTTCGAATCGATACCCATTTCGACATATGTTCAATTTCAGTCTAAACCAGACCGGGTGGGTCGTTTGGGGTTACTTGGTGGCATGTCTGTATATTTTTGAGTTTGGTATTTGCTAAAAAGTGTCCTTATCTGTTATTAGAAGTGTGGAGGAGATGTTGAGGGTCGTGGCCTTTGAATCGATACCCATTTCGGCATATGTTCATTTTCTGTTTAAACCAGACGGGGTGGGTCGTTTGGGGTTATTTTGTGGCATTTCAGTACTTTTTTCGGTTTGGTATTTTCTAAAAAGTGTCCTTATATCTTATTAGACGTGTGGATGCGATGTTGAGGGTCATGACCTTCGAATCGATACCTATTTCGACATATGTTCATTTTTTGTTTAAACCAAATGTGATGGGTCTTTTGGGGTTATTTGGGGGCATTTCTGTACTTTTTTGGGTTTGGTATTTTCTAAAAACTATCCTTATCTCTTATTAGACGTATGGATGCGATGTTGATGGTCGTGACCTTAGAATCGATACCTATTTCGGCATATGTTTTTTTTTTCGATAAGTAAGAAGATTGTATTAGAAAAGGAGGAAAAACTACAAAAGAAGGCATTCTCTAAGAACCCGACAAGGGGAAGAGAACCCAAAGCACGATGGGACGGGCCCCATCAATATTTCGGCATATGTTCATTTCGGTTTAAACCTGACATGGTGGGTTGTTTGGGGTTATTTGGGGGCATTTCTGTACTTTTTTGGTTTTGGAATTTTCTAAAAAGTGTCCTTATCTCTTATTAGACGTGTGGAGGAGATGTTGAGGGTCGTGACCTTCGAATCGATACCCATTTCGACATATGTTCATTTTCAGTTTAAACTACACCGGGTGGGTCGTTTGGGGTTATTTTGTGGCATTTTTGTACTTTTTTGAGTTTGGTATTTGCAAAAAAATGTCCTTATCTCCTATTAGAAGTTTGGAGGAGATGTTGAGGGTCGTGACCTTCGAACCGATACCCATTTTGGCATATATTCATTTTCTGTTTAAACCAGACGGGGTGGGTCGTTTGGGGTTATTTGGTGGCATTTCTGTACTTTTTTTGGTTTGGTATTTTCTAAAAAGGGTCCTTATCTCTTATTAGACGTGTGGATGCGATGTTGAGGGTCGTGATCTTCGAATCGATACCTATTTCGACATATGTTCATTTTTGGTTTAAACCAGACCGGATGGGTCTTTTGGGGTTATTTGGGGGCATTTCTGTACTTTTTTGGGTTTGGTATTTTCTAAAAACTATCCTTATCTCTTATTAGACGTATGGATGCGATGTTGATGGTCCTGACCTTAGAATCGATACCTATTTTGGCATATGTTCATTTCGGTTTAAACCTGACATGGTGGGTTGTTTAGGGTTATTTGGGGGCATTTCTATACTTTTTTAGTTTTGGAATTTTCTAAAAAGTGTCCTTATCTCTTATTAGACGTGTGGAGGAGATGTTGAGGGTCGTGACCTTCGAATCGATACACATTTCGACATATGTTTTTTTTTAGTTTAAACTACACCGCTTTTGCAGGCAGGTTGCAACTCCTCAGATCTGTCCTACAGGGCTGCTATATTTATTGGTCAGGTATTTTTGCCTTTCCAGGTGGTGTCAAGCGAAAGTTGGAATCCATGTTTGCAAACTTTCTTTGGACGGGCCCTTCCTTGGAAAAAAAGGTACACTATATTTCTTGGGATAAAGTATGTAAGCCTAAGGATGAGGGAGGCTTGGGTATTCGCAGGATTTCAGATATGAATATTTCGGGTATCCTAAAGCAGATTTGGTGGATTGTCTCCATAAAAGACAGTCTCTGGGTTCGATGGGTGTATGCCCGTTATTTGAAGAATGATTCCATTTGGACGGTGAAAACCCCCCAAAATTGTTCCTGGGTTTGGCGTAAAGTTCTCAAATATAGAGACTTGGCTGAGCCCAATATTCACCACTTTATTGGGTCTGGCCGGTTTACAAGGCTATGGCTGGATAAGTGGCACCCCCAAGGGGTTTTATTTAAGAGGTTTGGAGATCGCATCAGATATGATGCTGGTTCTAATCGTATGGCCTTGGTTTCAGATATTATACGGCATGGTGAGTGGCATCCCACTCCTCCTGGTTCCTTTGACCTTATTAGTGCTTGGGGTGAGTTACAACCTGTTCCTATTTTGAGAAATATGGATGACCTTATTGTTTGGAAGGAAAATCCAAATGGCTTATTTACCACTAAATCAGCCTGGGAGACATCTTAGAGGGACTGCTCCTAAGGTAGGTTGGCATAAATTTATTTGGTTTGCACAGAACTTCCCTAAGCATTCTTGCACCACTTGGAGATGTCTTATGGAAGGCCTCCCTACCAAGGACCAGCTTATTAAGAGGAACATCCAAGTTGGACAGAATTGCAGTTTTTGCTGGTGGGATTGAAAGTCATGAACATCTCTTCTTCATTTGCCCCTTTTCAAGTAGCATTTGGGGTAAAGTTAGCTCTTTGTGTTCTCAAGGAGGAGGGGGACCTACCACTATTCGAGTGCAATTGCTTGGCTTGCTAGCGTGCTTGTCTTTGATGATATGTTAGATATGGTTCCTAAATTGGCTTTTTGTGCCACCGTCCACTACATTTGGTGGGAAAGAAATCAAGACTGTTTGAGAATAAGGTTAGGACTCATGACCAGATTGTTGAGGCCATTCGGCTGGATGTGTCTATTAAATGTGCTGCTTTTTCCATTTCGGTGATCCAAAACCCGAGGAACCGGTTCCTAGGCCGATAAGTGGGGGCTTAGGGTGGATTGGAAGACTATTACTCGAAAACTTGTGCCTGGTTTAGGCCTCCACTAATATGACCGTTCTTCATTGTGATGGATCCTTAACGGTTGATAGGGCCTCCTATGGTGGGATAATTCGTGATGCTACAGGTGCAGCCATTATGGCTTTTGTGGGTAATGGAGACAACAATTGTTCTTAGCATGGAGCTTTATGCAATTTTAAGGGGGTTTCTCTTTGTGTTCAAAACAGCCAGCTACAGGTTTCCATAAGATCTGATTCCAAGCTTGCAGTGGATATTCCGAATGGGGTCGTGAGCTGCCCTTGGAATATGCAAACTTTGAGAGATCGTATTTCTTCTATCTTCCATCATCTACAACGTAAGGAAATCAAACATGTTTGGAGGGAGATCAATCAGCCAGCAGAGACTTTATTGCTTCTATGGATACTCGGAGATGGGGAAGTTATTATTTATCCACCGGATTTCCCACCGGAATTGTTGGAGTTGATAAAAAATGACTATGACCGGAAAATCTATTTTCGAAACTTGTAACTTTGAGTCTTGGGCCATTTGCTAGGCTGTATAACCGGGGCTGTCCTCGGGTTGTTTTGAGGAGCTCTCCTCTTCCTCTTAGG